>NW_015162012.1:229575-231819 GCF_001447785.1 Gekko japonicus | reverse complement strand
ACTCTTTCCGTGCGATGCCGTTTCGCCCACGTCCTTATGCTTAACCAGGCATTCTGTTTGCAGTGGCCTAGAGTAAATGGTGCTTAATAGGGCAAAAGCCTCACCACGGTACTTCCAGAATCTATTTAGTCCGTTTTTATCCTGCCTTTCATTTATGAGTTTAGGCAGCTAGCGAGAGGGCGGGCGGGAAGGGATGAGCCAGCGCTCGGCTGTTATGGCGAGTGCTCCCTCCAAGCTGAGTTAGTGTGAGCTAGCTTACAGGCTCTTAGCCTCCGGCTCACCCATTTTTCCCCTAGCTCAGGAAGGAGGGCTCCAGAAGAGCAAACCAATTTATGCAGTAGCCGAATGGCTCGTTCACAACTTTAATGCTGGTAGGTCACAAAGTAAAAAATTTTGCTCACAAGATTCCACAGCTCAGAGGGAACATTGGTTATGGCCCTTTCTCATAAATGCCAATCACCAGTTTGGGGTCAGGAAGGAATTTTCCTGCAGGCCAGATTGGCCCAGCAGGGACCCTGGAGGTCTTTTGCCTTCCTCTGGCCATAGATCAGGAGTCACAGGGTAGCTGTGAATTTCCCGCATCGTGCAGGGGGGTTGGACTAGAGGACCCTTGGTATTCCTTCTTGCTCTGCGTTTCTGTGTTTCATCCACGGAGCTCAGGGCAGTGTGCCTTATTCCCTCTCCTCCATTTTATCTGCACAAGAACCCTGTGAGGCAGGTTAGGCTGAGATAGCTTGACTGGCCCAAGGTCACCCAGCATGCTTCCTGGCAGAGTAGGAATTTGAAGATCCCAGATCCTGATCTGATGCTCCAACTGCTATGTCGTTGTGGTCTCATAACAGTGTTTTTTTAATATATCAGAATGGTTTGTCAGACTGCTCTGGATGCTTCTGCCACAGCGCCAGGGAAAATAAACCACAAGAGAGCTCTAGATCAGGGGTGTCAAACATGCGGCCCGAGGGCCGGATCAGGCCCCCCCCGGAGGGCTTCTCTCAGGCCCGCAGTGGAACTGGCTGTCTTCTACTTCTTCTTCCAGTTCTGCTGCTGCTGCTGCGTCATCAAAGGTTTGCAGCTTACAGATGCACACCCGAACAGCGTACTCAAGATCGCAACAGCACAGACATTTTGATGCAATCATTCAGTGCAAGAGGTGTCAGTTATCAGACACTGTTAAATAAGCAAAATATTGCAAGAGTGCTAATGTTTTAAGCATGTTTTTTATTTTAAGTTAAAATAACCTTTGCATTTGTGTCCTTTATAAAGTTTATATCTCCGCTATCTGGCATTACATTTTATGACACACGTGGCCCGGCCCAACGAGGTCCCATTTATGTCAGATCCAGCCCTCATAACAAATGAGTTCGACACCTTTGATGTAGATCCTTTAGAAAAATAGCAGAGCCATTCTGCACATTATGCCTCCAGGCAAGGAGGCTGAGGAATAGACTTCACAAAAATGATGTTGGTTGAATTCTTGGAACCTTTGGCCTGTTGTCTCCTGGTGCTCGTTGTCCTCTTTCCGGGCCTATTTTGGCCTTCGAGGGAGGACATATTAGGGCCAGGCTAGGGCTAGGGCTAGGGTTGCCAGCTCCAGGTTGGGAAACAAAGTCAAGTGACTCTGCCAGACTCTGCCACCTCTAGAACGAATGAGGACTCTGTGGGTGAAGTGGGAGCGGGAACAAGTAAAACTGTATGATTTTAGAGAGAGAAAGCAGAAGCAAGGGCAGAAGGACTCTTGAAATGGCCCTTTGAAGTAAAGAAGATGCTCAAGAAGTGTTCTCAAAATAACTAACTTACTAATATTGAAGCAGAGTAGTTTAAAAAAATAAGAACTCACGAATATATTGTTATACTAACACGTATTAACTTACCTATAGATTAACATGAATATGATCTCCTACTCTTGGGTTTTTAGTTAATGTGGGTATCTTTCCTTTATCCCTAGTTGTAGTCCCTCCCGTTATTTTCTGTTGTAGTTATGTAGTGTTATGAAAAAAATAATAAAGGCCCCGGTCACACGGGCAGGAGCAAAATAACGCGCAGCTGCGCGATCAGACGTCTGGTAGAGATCCCGTGGTTAGGGGGGAGGTGCCGATCACAGGACAATCCTGCAGCGTGGCAAAGAAGCGGCCTCTCTAGCAAAAGGCTCCGTGGGTTTAACCCCTTCCAAGGCTGCAGAGGAATGCAAACTGTGTCCTCCGTCCGGTCCCCTCCAGGAGGAGCTTCAGCCGGGCCGACCTCTCG
>NW_015162012.1:224442-229162 GCF_001447785.1 Gekko japonicus | reverse complement strand
TGAAATTCGTCAAAAGAGGAAGAGCCAGAAGGAATTAATCTCATTTCTTCAGACAAATGGAATACAGTACAGGTGGGCGAATCCTGAAGGTGTCATCTTTAAAATCAACGATAAAAGAGAGAAGATTGACTCCATCTTTAAAGCGAAGGAATTTCTGAGACGGCAGCTGGGGTCAGGGGAAGAACTTAAAGAAGAAGAAACAAAGTCAAGTGACTCTGCCACCTCTGGAACGGATGAGGACTCTATGGGTGAAGCAGGAGCTGGAGCAAGTAAAACTGTGTATGATTTTAGAGAGAGAAAGCAGAAGTAAGGGCAGAAGGACTCTTGAAATGGCCCTTTGAAGTAAAGAAGATGCTCAAGAAGTGTTCTCAAAATAACTAACTTACTAATATTGAAGCAGTAGTTAAAAAAAAAGAACTCACGAATATATTGTTATACTTACCTATAGATTAACATGGATATGATCTCCTACTCTTGGGTTTTTAGTTAGTGTGGGTATCTTTCCTTTATCCCTAGTTGTAGTCCCTCCCTTTATTTTCTGTTGTAGTTATGTAGTCTTATGAAAAAATAATAAAATTACCCTTTCGGGGTTTTTTAAAAAAAGACTCCACAGCTAAGAGGGAGCATTGGTTACCAACCTCTGGGCAAGGGGGGGGGGAGGACCTGGAATTACAACTGCTGTCCAGATGACACAGATCAGTGACTCTGGAGAAAATGGCTGCTTTGGAGGGTGGACTCTGCTAGGCCTGGCTGCTTGCTACTCTTCAACAGCAGCCGTCCTATGAAAGCCAGTGTGCTATAGCAGTTAGAGCTTCAGAGCAGGGTCTGGGAGATCCAGGTTCGAATCCCTATCTCGCTTTGGAAGCTCGTGGGATGATTTGGGGCCAGTCACATCCTTTCAGTCTAACCTACCTCACAGAGTTGTTGTGAGGAGAAAAGAAGGAGGGGGGAGGTAAGCTGCTTTGGTCTCCGCTGTGAAGAAAGGTGGGGTATAAATGAAGGAAATGAATAATATAGCTGAAGACAGGAGGCGCGGATAAAAGGTAGACTGATGAATGACTGAGAAGCGAGAGAATGAGACAGGGAAAGGGGAGAGGATATGGGGATTGACCAGGGGACAGAAAGAGGAAACAGAGTTGGGAGAGGAATACAGGGGAAAGTAAGGTGCTCCCCCACAACTCCTTGAGTTGGAGAGCCCGTTTGGTGTGAGAGCCAGTTTGGTGTGGTGGTGAAGTGCGCGGACTCTAACCTGGGAGAACCGGGTTTGATTCCCCACTCCTCCACTTGCACCTGGCTGGATGACCTTGGGCAAGCCGTAGCTCTGATAAGAGCTGTTCTTGAAAAAGAGCAGTTTCTGTCAAGAGCTCTCTCAGCCCCACCGACCTCGCAGGGTGTCTGTTGTGGGGAGGGGAAGGGAAAGGAGTTTGTAAGCCGCTCTGAGACACCTTTGGGTAGTGAAGGGCGGGGTGTAAATCCAATCTCCTCCTCCTCCTCCTCCTCCTCCTCCTTCTTCTTGGTGGAGGTGGGCCTCCAGTGGCCAGCACCACACAACTGGATCATGGTTTTCCTAGGCAGAGGCTGCTTGGGGGGTGGAGGGCAGAGTGAACCTAAAAATAATGGGGCAGATAAATGTAGGCTGGCTGTTGGGTGGGGAGGGAAGAAGGAATCAGGAAAAGGGGAGAGTCTATGGGGGACTACAGGAATGGGAAAGAGGTAACAGTGTGTGGGGGTGGGAGGAAGAAGAGATTGGATTTTTTATACCCTGCCCTTCACTGCCCAAGGGAGTCTCAGAGCGGCTTACAAACTCTTTTCCCTTCCCCTCCCCACAACAGACACCCTGTGAGGTAGGTGGGGCTGAGAGAGCTCTTACGAGAACTGTCCTTGAGAGAACAGCTCTGAGAGAATTTGTGGCTGATCCAAGGTCACACCAGCAGCTGCAAGTGGAGGAGTGGGGAATCAAACCTGGTTCTCCCAGATTAGAGTCCACGCACTTAACCCCTACACCAAACTGGAATGAGATGCCTCCTGCAAGTCTTTGCACTTCTCACTCCTGTCATTCTAAAGATGTCTCCGAGGCAATGTATCTGAGATCTTGAGTTCAGATTAGATTCCCCCTCATTTCCATCTTGCCCTGTGCAATTTCCCCATTGATTGGATCTCTCTCACCCCCATGCTGCTACGCTGAGTCTGTCTCTCTGGGGTTTTCCTGTTTCATTCTTTTCTTTTTAACCAGGGGTAATGAATCTCAGAAATGTGTGGAAGGTTTTGATAGAAGGGCTGTTTAGTCTAGCAAGAGTACAACGCTTCTGGCCAGTACTGTGGAACAAAAGGGCTGATTGGCTAATTTCAGATCAGCATGGTTCACAGCGTGCATCACCAAGCCATTCAATAGGGAAGTGAACCTGCAGTAAAAACAGTGATGGAACGAACAGAATCCAAGAAAGTAAGATTTTAAAGCAAGGCTGGGGGAAAAGCCCATAAAGGTTGAGGAGCTAGCCCCTACGCAAGGCTCAGAAATAGTCAGTCCAAGAAGGGGGACCCGCGATACTCGCGGGGTGTGTGTGTGGAGTATTCCCCACAGCTCCCGGCTTGCAGAAGCAGCAGGAGGAAGCGGCAGCAGGTGAGCCCACTAGGCGGACCCATCAGGCCCACCAAGCCTTCTCCCTCCTCCCTCCCTCCCGCGAGGCCTGAGGCCCGCCAAGCCTTTCCCCTCCCCCCAGTGGCGGTGAGGCCTGAGTGGCTCACAGCTGCCAGCCCACCAAGCCTTCTCCTGCCCCAGTGGCGGTAGCAGCAGCGAGACAGTTGCCAGGGTGTTTTCGGGTCTTGCTAAAAACTGGGATTCTGAAAACACAGGGTTAAAAGGAGAAAACGTCTGGTCTGCACCTGGGGAGGAAAAATCTACTGCAGAAAGTTTCATTCAATGTGCAGTTTTTCAAATGTCAATGTGGGGAATTTCACTCGAGAAGAAGAGATTGGATTTATACCCCGCCCTTCACTCGGAGTCTCAGAGCGGCTTGCAAACTCCTTTCCCTTCCCCTCCCCACAACAGACACCCTGTGAGGCAGGTGGGGCTGAGAGAGCTCTGACAGGAACTGCTCTTTTTCAAGGACAGCTGTGCCAGAACTATGGCTTGCCCAAGGTCATCCAGCAGGTGCAAGTGGAGGAGTGGGGAATCAAACCCGGTTTCCCCAGATTAGAATCTGTGCACTTAACCACTACACCAAACTACTGCAGAAATGGTCTGAATCCAAATCTCCTCTCTGGACAGAGTCTCCAGAAACCCCACCCCCAAAGTTCTCTTTTGGTTTGTCCCACTGCTGTTCTTGGTGGACATGTAGAGACATTGAAACTTTTTGGTCTCCTCTTCTTGACAGTGGAGTCCAAATCTCTCTGCTCTCCCACAATGGAACTATAGATTTCTTTTCTGAGTGTACCCCAAATGGGCTTTTATAGCGGCTTTCACAAGTTTTCCCTGAAGGCAGTTGCCCCTCATCCACAACGTGCTGTATGTAGGACTGCCTTTGAAAATGGTCCAGGAAATTCAGCTGGTCCAAAATGCAGCAGCCAGGCTATTGTCAGGGGCAGGATACAGGGTTTGTACCATCCCAGCACTGAAAGATCTGCACCGGCTGCCCATTTGTTTCCAAGCACAAGTCAAAGTGCTGGTTCTTACCTTTAAAGCCGTAAATGGCTTACAGTTAGAGATGTAAAATTTCCGGAAATTTTGAAGCTCGGAAAAAAACCTGGGGTTTTCCCGGTTTTTCTCGAGGGGGGAATGGAAATTTTCGGAAAAATTGAAAAAAATTTCTACATTAGCACTTCTTTTTTCTTTTCCAGATTGAAAGTCATTCTGTTACTTTAGGAACATAAAATATGACTATGGACATTTTTACTTGGCATGAAATTATCAACAACTAGCATATTAAAAATATAGTGTATCCAAACAATTATTACAAACAGAATACCCACCCACATGCAAGAAAAACAACTGAAACCTTTTTCTTTTCTTGTGACAATAGCACCTCCTAAAGGAAGAAATGCATCTTGTTCTTGCATTGGAGAGTTCAGTTTGTAACCTAGGACTTGCTTGTCCTCAGTGCACAGAAATTAGATCAATCTGATACCATACATATTTTTTTAGAAATGATTTGGAAAATATTTGAACACCTTGTCTTAAAATATTTTATTCATCATGTGAAAATAAAATGTTCCATAATTGATTTTTTTTTCTTTTCTTTTTTCAATTTTTCCAATTTTTCAGAAAAAAACAAGGCTTCAGGAAAAAAATTGGGGGGGGGGGGGGAAAGTTTTTTCCTGAAAAAAAATTGGTGGGGGGGGGAGAACGTTTTTTCCCTAATTTTCCCGGGTTTTTTCCGGGCCTTCACACCTCTACTTACAGCCAAAGTACTTGGTGGACCGCCTTCTCCCTTATTGTCCAGTATGCCAGTTAAATTCTGCCCCAGAAGCCCTGACTCTTTATGTCACTGCCTTTGGAGGTGAGGCAGATGGTGACCGGGCTGGCACCTTACCTATGAAATGCCTGCCAGATGCCAGTCCTACTTTTTTTAGGGACCAGGGCAAGTGATGCTCTGTCTTCTTGGTGCTTGGGGGGGGTCAACAGTGGGAGGGCTTCTAATGTCCTTGCCCCATTGGTGGACTTCCTGATGGCACTGGTATTTCTGGCCACTGTGTGACACAGAGTGTTGGACTGGATGAACCA
>NW_015162012.1:218161-223985 GCF_001447785.1 Gekko japonicus | reverse complement strand
AGTGGAGCTGCAAGGCCAGCAGTGGCGGCCGGGACTGTTGGGGGCGGGGGGTGTGGCCTTATGACACACTTCCGGTGATGTCAGGGGGTGTGGCCTTATGACACACTTCTGGTGATGTCAGGGGGTGTGGCATATGCTAATGAGTTATGCTAATGAGTTCCCCTAGCTCTTTTTCTACGAAACGACCCCTGGCCCCTACAAGGTTTTTGTATGGTTTTGAAATAAACCTGTGTACTTTTGTCTATACCGACTGATGTTTTTAACGTTAGCCCTTTAACTAGTTTTCTAAACTTCCTTTGGAGGTTTTTGCTTCCTCGGTTTAGTTTTTCTTCCCCTCTC
Source organism: Gekko japonicus (assembly GCF_001447785.1). Classification (NCBI taxonomy): domain Eukaryota; kingdom Metazoa; phylum Chordata; class Lepidosauria; order Squamata; family Gekkonidae; genus Gekko; species Gekko japonicus. Next base: position 223,646 of record NW_015162012.1, on the reverse strand, counting down.
TTTGTGGGCTGACCTGATCTTTGACCAGATTGTATTAGTTTCAAAATCTGTTTTTCTTAACAGGAAAACTCACAGAAATCTGTGTGGTGATGGGGAAAGCAGAGTGGATGGATTTGATTATCCGTAAACAAAGATCTGGAGCTGCGGTGGCTCAAGTGGTTAAGACGCTGAACTGCAGGCTGTGGAAGGTCGGTAGTTCAGCAGTTCGAGACCCGGGGGTATCCCATGACGGAGTGAGCTCCCGTCTCTAGTTCCAGCTCCTGCCAACCTAGCAGTTCAAAAGCAAGAAGTAGATAAATTGGTACCACTTTGGTGGGAAGGTAACAGCGTTCCATGCGCCTTGGTGTTTAGTCATGCCGACCACATGACCACGGAAACGTCTTTGGACAGCGCTGGCTCTTCAGCTTGGAAACGGAGATGAGCACCGCAACCCTAGAGTCAGATTCGACTGGCTTTCGAGCAAGGGAACCTTTACCTTTACCTTTAAACAAAGATCATTGAAAGAACAGTTTTAAAAATTTAAATAAGTTTTTTTAAAATAGATGACGGTTTGATTTTTTTTTTTTGTATTGCTGTTTTTGAAAATAATGAAAAAATTACCACCTTGCTTCTGAAAAATGTTGTGCAGTTAGCCCACAGTTCAGCACACCTAACTTTGTACTTTGTCTTAAACAAAAAATCATATTCAGTCTCCTTGTATGTGTACAGAGAACCAAACAGAAATCTATTAATTTATACAGCCCTCTTGGCAGCTATTATTGCTTAGGACAAAAGGAATGTGAATAGCATGACTTGGGGGGGTTTGATTATGCCCCAAGGCAGAGATATAAGATTCCCTGGGATCTTGAGGTTGTTGGAGCAGAGAATGTCTTTTTGGGAGTTGGGGGTGGTGGTGGCATACATTTGAGGGGGAAATGACAGATATGCAATACTTTGTTTTTTAATCAAATCTGTTTTGCTGCTTTAACAACATAAAATGCATTATTCATACCTTCACATAGACAAGTGTAAGTGTTGTTGTACTTATGGGTTTATGGAATTTAGGTGTGAACACCTTACAGTGCCATCCTAAGAACACTTCACTGGGATTAAAGCCTCTTGAACAGACCTGTGTAGGATTCCGAGCAATGCTCCCTCTAAGCTGTGGAGTCTTGTGAGCAAAAAGTCTACTTTGTGAGCTACTGGCTTTAAAGTTGTGAGCGAGCGATTCGGCTGCTGCATAAACTAGTTTGCTCTGGAGCCATCCTTCCTGAGCTAAGGCAAAAATGTGTGAGCCGGAGGCTAAAAAACTGTGAGCTAGCTCACACTCACTCAGCTTAGGGGGAACACTGATTCTGAGTATATGTGCTTACAATTGCTTTTGAACGTCTGTTAGCAAAATTGCAAATATACCTGGTACTAAAGCAAGAGAGAGTTGCAAACTGCTGCACCCTATGCTTCCTTATCTCATTTCTCCCATTCTGGGGGGGGGGGGGCGGAGATCTACCCGCCCTGAGCCCGCTTTTGTGGGGAGGGCGGGCTATAAATCGAAATAAATAAATAAATACATAGTAAACTATAGGAGGTTTTTTCAGTGTTCCCCAAAATTTCCCAAGCGTTTTGATGGAAAACTTGAAAAAAGATCTGAGACTTTTTCCTTCTATACTATACATTTTGATTGACTAAAACTTTCTCTTAAAAGCATTTCAGGGTTGTTGTTTTTTTATTGTTTCCACAAATGTCTCAAATTTTCAAACAGAAAAAAATGGGGGGTGGGAAATCCTTGGGTTGGCGGGCAGAAAAATAATTTCCCAAGTTTCCCAGTCCCCCCTCCCCCAGCCCTCACATCTTTGACTCCTCGGTAGTGTAATGTCTTAGTTCATTTAGTTTCAGAGGCTGAGCCAAGATGAGTTTGTGCTACACCTGGCTTGACTGTGGCATGACCACTGGGTTGGCCAACCCTGCAGACAAGATGGCTTCTTCCATCTTGCCACCACCATACAAAAATTGACCTCCAACCCAGATATAAAGAGCCCATTTTGAAGAACTGCAGAAGTGTAAAGCAAAACAAAATTGTCAAGTAGGACCAAGTGGTTAATTTTAAAAAAAAAAATGTCCAAGGGAATGGGAAAAGACACAGAGGTGGAAAGAGAGCAAAGAAATGGGGAGGGAGGGAGAAAGGAAGGGAGAGGTAGAAAGAAAGCAACTTTATCTTTACATGTGTTCTCCAACCCCCCCCCCCACACACACACACACTGACACCAGCTGGCTTGACTTCGAGAAGGGATAAAGCAGGGCTTTTTGGGTAGAAAAAGCCCAACAGGAACTCATTAGCATAATAGGCCACACCCAACAGCAGAAACTCACTAGCATAGTTGGCCACACCCCTGACAGCACAGTGTATTAGCATATTAGGTAGGGTTGCCAAGTCCATCTTCCATCCCCAGCGGGGGACTTTGGGGGCTTTCCTGGAGGGGGCAGGGTATCCCCGACGTGATGACGTCACGTTGGGGACGTCCGCCACCCCACCCCCCTGCCCGTGCGTCAGATCTCCAGAAACGGCAGTTCCCTGCACTTAAAGGAGCCGGCGTTTCCCTTTTAAATGCAGGAGCTGGCGTTTCCCCTTTAAGAGCAGCCGCATTTCCCTTTTAAGAGCACGAAGTTGGCATTTCCCTGCAAGCTTGCGGAGATCAAGCTTGGGAGGAAACACGGGTTCCACACACTTAAAGGGAGAGAGATAGGTGGCTGTGGGTGTTGGGGGTGGGGCTTCCCCTGCCGGCCATCTGGCCAGCGGCGGGTAGAACCCCCTCCCAAAATAGGGGACCCCTGGCAAACTGGGGGGGTTTGGCAACCCTACTTAGCAATCATGGGATATGAATCAAGAACTGGTTAAACAAGACCATTTCCACAAAAAGGCAAACACCCACATCGGAGTTCTTAAACAATCGAACTATGAAAACCTTTCAGCAATATATTTTGCCTCCATAGGTGTAGATAACAAACTTGGCACCCTCTTGCACCGTGGTTTCAGAATCTACTGTTTTCACGATTCCCCCCCTCACTCTGAAATTAATGTTTTCCAGTGAGGAGCTCCTGTGTTCTAATGTGTTTTCCCGCTGTACTGCCATTTTGGGTCATCAATGTCGCGTCTTACCTCCGCCTACGGCCCTGTGGGGCCCCCCCATTTTTCCCAGAGACATTTGACTTTTTGTAACGTCAATTTTTAAAAACATGATATTGATTGCATTATACTGCTGTGACAAATGAGCAGTACGGACATGACTGCTAGTATTCAAATTAAGTATTCTCCATGATCAGTGCTGCGTACGGATAATCCTTGCCTAAATCAAAACTCCTAGATACATTCCAAGGTGGCAATGGGAAGGTGGATTATCTAGGTTACTGTATTAAATTAGTCACATTTTGTTACTGACTTTCAGTACTTTTGTATATTCTGATACTAGCCTATACCTTGTTCATAATCTGTATTTTTATTGCTGAGACCTTGTAATGGCCTTGTAACCTTGTAACGGCCAGTGGCTAATTACAATAAATTGAACACTGCTCCTAGATAAATAGGGTTACCAGGTCTAGGTTGGAAACTACCTGGAGACTTTGGGGGTAGATCCGGGAGACGGGAGAGGGTGGGGTTTGGGGAGGGGAGAGGACTCAGCATGGTACAATGACAGAGTCCACCCTTTAAAGCAGCCATTTTCTCCAGGGGAGTTGATCTCTGTCACCTGGAGATCAGTTGTAAAAGTGGGAGATCTCCTGGCCCCACCTGGAGGCTGGCAACCCAATAAAGTTGCTTAATACATTTTTTTAGAAGTAGATATTTAAAAAGCCAAGTGGGGTGGGGAAAGACACTTCAGTCTTGATGACTTGATTACACAGGAAAGTTATAAACTTCATGCACTGATGCTTCCTTAGCACAGTAGGCAATCTGTCAGTCTCATAATCAGAAGGTCCTTAGTTTGAACTTCAGAGGGAGCAGAGTGTTTTGCTTTAAATTGGCATTTTTAAAAAAGTAACAACTGAACAACGCTTTTTTCTGAAGAAGTGAGCGGTGACTCACGAAAGCTCATACCCTTGTTATTCTTTGAGGCAGGGTGTCAAACATGTGGCCCGGGGGCCAGATCAGGCCCTCAGAGGGCTCCAATCTGGCCCGCGAGGCCATGGCTGTTTCTTACTTCCTTTTCTTTACATTATTTGTTATATAATTATTTATTTTGCTATTCACTGCCTGGAGCCTTTTAAACAGACAGGTTGTAAATATTTAAAATAATTAAAAACAACTTGTACCCAACTTATTATCCCAGAAGAATGACATGTCCTGTACCAGAAATGTAAGATGGAAGGATAGTATTTCTAAGGGTATGATACATGAAAATGTATAAGATTGGTGCAACAACACCAAAACTATAGGAAATACTGAACCCAATTTAGAGGGTTTGTTTTGTGAAAAGGAGCCTCAGTGTTGCTTTCAACACTGAGAATTACAGAGGCTTGGATTGGATCCAGCCAGCTTTTTGCTCAGGTCCCTCTCTTATTACAGCCCCACTCCCACATATCTTTTGTCCATACAAATTCTAGGATCCTCACCACAGCCTTTTTGGTGGACCCTTCCTCCCCTTTTCCCCAGAGCAAAAGCCAGTTGGATCTAACCTATTGTATCCCATTAATGCTGTGGAATCTGAGTAGGTAAAGAATACCTTCAGTAATTCCAAATGAGCAAATTAGCAAAATCCTTCATGCACACACAGTAGAGTGAAAAGCAAAATAAAATCCTGTTAAAATATAATTCCTATAATTCCAAATGACTGCATGGACCGGCTCTGGTTTTTCTTTGAAGTTACAAACAGAAACTAAGTACAGCCCTCCAGTTCTGAATCTGCTCAAGAACATAAGCTAGCCCCTCACACTGGCATGCACTGCTCTTTATCAGCTTCATGATTTTCTTCAGATCAGCTGCCTAGTTTCCCTCTCTGAACAGAGTCTGGGAGTAGCAGTTAAAGCTAAATAAAGGAAAGTCTTTCAGAGAACTATGAGATGCAGAATGTGTGAAGAGCAGTAAGCAATTTAGAAAGCGGGTAAACTGAATGATGTATCTGGCCTGTGTAGGGTTGCCAACCTCCAAGTGGGCCTGGAGATCTTCCAGAACTACAAATGATCACCAGACAACAGAGATCAGTTCCCCAGGAGAAAGTGGCTGCCTTGGAGGGTGGACACTGTGGCATTACACCCCACTGAGACATCTCCCCTCCCCAAACCTAAACCATGTCTGACAACAAACCCCTTCACAAAGAAATGCAGGATTTTTCAGGGGGGGGGGGATTCACAGTTCACATGGGCTTCACTATTATCCTATACAAACTGACAATATATACCAGAACATACATTGTCCCTTTTCTGAAGCTTAATTGAGTTTTAGAAATTATACTAAGCCATTTCTTGAAAATTCATCCAGCCATTTCTAGGAGGAGGAGGAGGAGGAGGAGGAGGAGGA
>NW_015162012.1:206819-217493 GCF_001447785.1 Gekko japonicus | reverse complement strand
GGCTCAGGGGATCTATGTGATCCTGCCGCCGCGTGTTTCTTTTGGTGCAGCTCTGAATAGCTGCACTTTGCCTGTGTTTTTTTTCTGCCGTGTGGCAGGGACCGTAAAGGTAAAGGTTCCTCTTGCTCGAAAGCCAGTCGAACCCAACTCTAGGGATGTGGTGCTCATCTTTGTTTCCAAGCCGAAGAGCCAGCGCTGTCCGAAGATGTTTCCGTGGTCATGTGGCCAGCAGGACTAGATGCTGAGGCCCACGGAACGCTGTTACCTTCCCACTGAAGCGGCACTGAAGCGACACCTATTTATCTACTCGCAATTTCTTGCTTTCGAACTGCTAGGTTGGCAGGAGCTGGAACTAGAGACGGGAGCTCACTCCGTCATGCGGCACACTCGGGTCTCGAACTGCTGAACTACAGACCTTCCGGTCTGCAGTTCAGCATCTTAACCACTTGAGCCACCGCAGACTACTATCTCCCAAATCTTGCAGGCCACGTGTTCCTTTGCACTTGAGTGTAGTGTGTACCTCTACATTCACGCAGACATGCATGTGCTCTGACATATAATTATCTACTCCTATACCCCAACCCCCCTGGATGGGGGACCGCCAAGGAAATCCAGGGTTGCTATGCAGAGGCAGGCACTGGCAAACCACCTCTGAACATCTCTTGCCTGGAAAACCCCATAAGAAGAGAAGAGGAAGAAGAGATTGGATTTATACCCCACCCTTCACATTACTACCCAGAGGAGTCTCAGAGCGGCTTACAAACTCCTTTCCCTTCCCCTCCCCACAGCAGGCACCCTGTGAGGTAGGCGGGCTGAGAGAGCTCTGACCAGAAACTGCTCTTTTTCAAGGACAGCTCTGACAGAACTATGGCTTGCCCAAGGTCATCCAGCATCTGCACGTGGAGGAGTGGGGAATCAAACCCGGTTGTCCCAGATTAGAGTCCGCGCACTGAACCACTACACCAAACTGGGGTCATCATAAGTCCACTGTGACTTGATGGCACTTTATATACATTGGATACCCCCTCCCATCTTTCTCCCTATTTTCACTGCATTCCTTGGCTCCTTGGGAATTTAACCTTGCTATTGCAATCACAGTTTTCACTCTCCTCCTATTGCCTTCTTCTTCCCCATATTTCCTGGTAACTGAAGTTCTGCACAGCCTATTGGACAAGCAGATTTTCCACATCAAGGCAATGAGATGTGACTACATGATTCTCTATGAACTAGAATTGTGACAAGGAATAAAAAATTGCCAGTTTTGCAAACAACGAAAGGATTATTGTATCAAAGCTTCTTTCTAATTGAAGGAACTGAGCTTATTCTGCTTTGCTCTGTCATCTCTAAGACAGAAAAGTTTGCAGAGCAGTTGTTTTGTGACACCTTTTTGCCTCCCAATATGAGGTCCGCCTGTTTTGCTTTATTGAAGTCCCCCTTTCTCCCAGCAGCTGGGATCCAAGAATGCAAGCAACCTATAGCAACCCTTAGCATCGTGGATAAAAAAGGAAGAAAAAGCAAAATGATATAACCAGTAAAAGAAAATCCATCAAAACTGACATCCTCTTGACTGATTAATGCGCAGCAAGAAGAACATAGAAGCCCTTAGATCTTATGCCAGAAGCCCTTGGTCTTCCAGCCCCTCTGAAATGCCATCGGATCGGCGGCCCGCCTAAATTCTTCTGGAAGGCTATTCCCTAAAATGGAGGCAACCGCGGAAACAACTTGTAAATGGGCAACTGAGTGAGGAGGGAGGGACCACCTAAAAGTATTGCTTTGAACTGGAAATTGGCATCTAGGGAAGAAATTACAAAATGGGAGCAAAATGCTCTCTGCAGTTGATAACAGACTGGGCGGCCTCTTTTTACAGCTGCAGTTTCTTTTAGTGCAGCAGCCCGTAGAGCGCATTATGATGGTCAAGCCTTGTGGTTACCGTGGCTTTGATTAGTGCAGCCGGGTGGGCGGACCCTAAATGAGGGGAAAGCTTTTAGGCTGTGCGGCTGGAAAAACCACCTTTCCTAGCCCCCGTGATTACCTGCTTTTCTAATAACAGAACAGGGTCTAATCAGCTCCTCTGTCAAGGAAAGCTGGACCACATCACGACCCCTCGAGAGCAGAGGCCTTTACCAGCCAGTGTGACTTCCATCTTGTCAGAATTTTGGCCTAGTGTGCTGGGGGGGGAGACTTTTATTCTCTGGTGGTCCAGAGTGGAGCAGTCTGAAAAGAAAAAACCTGGGAAGAAACCTCTCCCTGGAGGCAGGCGGGGTCGCTAGCCCTTTATGGTGACTCCAGGCGGAAGGGGAATTGATCCCTCACCCTCCCAGTTTGGGCCCTGCGTGGCTTTGCAGCCAGTCCGTAGCTCGCTGTGCGTATTAAGGAGCATGGTGAATCCTTTTTCCACAGCTTTTGTCCTTACAGTTTGGTGTCGTGGCTAAGACTGTGGACTCCGAACCGGGAGAACCGGGTTCGATTCCCCACTCCACATGCAGCTGCTGGTGTGACCCTGGGTCAGTCTCAAGTTCTCTCAGAGCTGTTCTCTCAAGAGCAGACCTCAAAAGAGCTCTCAGCCCCACCTACCTCACAGGGTGTCTGTTGTGGGGAAGGGAAGGGAAAGGAGATTGTAAGTCGCTCTGAGACTCCCAAGTGAGGGACAGGGTATAAGTCCAATCTCCTCCTGCTCCTCCTCCTCTTCTTCCCCTCCTCCTCCTCCCTCCTTGTTTCCGCTGCGAAGGGCTTTGGTGTTTTCACCCTCCCAAGGTTGGGGTGTGTTGGCCTCAGATGGTGTTGACCCGCCCAATTGTAAGACTCTGCAGTAACTCTCAGACGCGATAACTCGTTTTACGGATTTTATTAGCAATCGGGAAAGTTGCAGGTGAATCAAAGGCTTTGACAGTAATGCCAGGCAATACAAGTTTAGCTCTTATGGGAACTTCACTGCGGCCCACATTCATACGCCATGGTTACATGTGATAAAAGGTAAAGGTGAAGGTTCCCTTGCTCGAAAGCCAGTCGAGTCCGACTCTAGGGTTGCGGTGCTCACCTCTGTTTCAAAGCCGAAGAGCCAGCGGTGTCCAAAGACGTTTCCGTGGTCATGTGGCCGGCATGACTAGACGCCGAGGCGCACGGAACGCTGTTACCTTCCCACCAAAGTGGTACCTATTTATCTACTTGCAATTTCTTGCTTTCGAACTGCTAGGTTGGCAGGAGCTGGAATTAGAGACGGGAACTCACTCCGTCATGTGGCACACTCGGGTCTCGAACTGCTGAACTACTGACCTTCCACAGCCTGCAGTTCAGCGCCTTAACCACTTGGGCCAGCGTAGCTCAGGTTAACAAAGTAAAATTAAACTGTGAGCATGTTTATCTAACAGACTTCCTGCAAGTCCAAAAGGCATCATGAGAAGCGAACAATCTCTTGGCCATTTGTGGAGGAGGTTTCTCATAAGAGTTACGAAGTGCACTATCTACAATAGACAACCAAGCTTGTTTCAACGATCCCTCATCCTGGGAATGTCAGAGGAGGACTTTATAGAATAGTTGATTCATAGCTAGCAGGCGCTACCGTCAGCATGGGAACAATAGCCCAGTATGAGAATACAGAGATAAAGCACATGGGATAGTATGCAAGCAAGCAGGGCACTGAGCTATGTACATCAGAGCACCAGTGAGGATCCAGACTGACCCCAAACCATAGGTCCGATTCTGACACCGGTCAAAGTTCACCTCCAGGCGGAAGAGGGCAAGGCCATGTGCTTGACCTCCCCAGTCGCTCCTTGTCCCAGGAGCCTCGGCGGCAGCAGTTCCTCCCTCAGCAGTCAGTGGGAGATGTACCGTGCTGTGGGGGAGCCTTACCGGGGACATGTCCTGATGTCACTTCCTTTGTGCCCAGAAATACTGATGTCCTTCTATCATTGCTCAATAGAGAGCATTTTAACATACTGCGTCTGTGCCTGGTTTGCCAGTTGTACGGCTGTGGCTAGGAAAGCACTCCAGAGAGTTATCACCACAGTCCAGAAGATTATTGGCTGCCCTCTCCCGTTCCTGGAGGAATTGTATAGTTCTCGATGCTTGAAAAAAAGCAAAGAACATTCTGCAGGATTTGTCACACCCTGAACACTCCCTGTTTGAACTGCTGCCTTCGGGCAGAAGATATAGGACAATTAAAACAAGGACAAACAGATTAAAAAAATAGTTTTTATTCGAGAGCTATTATTGCTTTAAATGCTGTATGAAATTGGAATTTGGGTGACATTGGTGGTTTAAGTTGCAATGTGAACCTTAAGGGAGTTATGGGATGGTTGTGAATGGTTGTGTGAGTGTATATGAGTATGGCTGTAGATCACCGAATGATTGCTCCTTTAATTTCGTACTATGTACAATGACAATAAAGTATATTATTATTTTCTGGAGATCTTCCTGAAGCTTAGCAAAGGGAAGTGCCTCCTGGTGGTGGAGTGTACCCCCCACTAGTGGGGCCTTGGCAAATCCAGGAGGTCATCAGCCTCTGGTCCCGGGCGCGACACCTCTTTGGAGTCCCCACGGCCAGGCTTCTTTTTGTGTGTGTACGACTTCACATTTATTTATTTATTTTATTTTATTTATACCCCGCCCTCACCGCAAGCGGGTTCAGGGCGGCTTACATAACTGGTTTATAATGGCCATTCATTAACATAAAAAGAATTTAAAATGCAATAACAATAAAACCAGCAGCAGCAGCCGCACGAACAACAACAAACAGCACAAAAACATCAAATAAGGCTCCAAATATTTCTCAAATATACAATAGTATCCAATACGTGAAATACAAAGAAATATAATAGATGGGCTGGGGATTTAAAGCAATATCTGACATTTACAGTACCAGAAACAGTGCTATTTCTAGACAGTTAAATTTAAGAGTTAAAGAAAAAGAAAGTAATACAAATGTTTGACTCAGTTTATAATAACCTAAGTGAAGTGAAGATTTGCTGTAACTAAGCTAGTGAAGATCTCCTCTCTTGGGTTTTTAGTTAGTAGTGGGTTCTTTTGCTTTATCCTATATATGTAATCCCCCCTCCCTTTTTTCTGTAGTATTTTTGTAGTTTGATAAAAATAATAAAAAATCCCCTCTGGGGGCTCAAAAATATATATATCTGACATTTACTATTTAACACTCCCCAAAGAAGGACTTCACAGATTCCAATTTCACAATTTCAGTGGACTGCGAAACGTGATCTTCAAATGTCCATCAAGCAAGTGCATCCACTTCTTAAGACATTAAGATAAACAATGTAAAGTGCGCCGCAATCAGCAAGTAGATCCAGTCCTTAGGGCTTGAGACAAACAATAAGAAATAGGCTGCAGTCAGCTCATCCTCCAGATTATTCAGTGAGTTTTCGATTCCTTCATCAGGACTGCGAATGGGAGTTTGTTTTTTTTTAGCATGAGCGGGCAGGGACTGCACCTTCTTTCCTGGCACCTGGGCCAGCTAGGTTTGGCTTCAGGCCTGGACAGGACGGTGGTCGGGGGCTCCAAGGCTCGGGGAACATGTCACTTTCTTCCGCTCTCTCATGAGGCATGAGAAGAGCAGGTGGGGAGGGACCAAGATGGGAAGGTGTCAGGTAGCCCTGTCATGGATCTGGAATGGGGAGGGGTGCCCTCCTCCTCCTCCCCGTTCTCAGCTCTTCCCTGTCCAGCTACTGTGCGCTGTCTCAGGCTTGACCTTGCAGCCTCCAGCTGCCTTTTACTCGGCTGGGAAATTAACGGCTTTTCGCTTTACCCGCTTCCTCGCTTGATTTCGCCCGCGCGCGCGAAGTATAATCATTGGCTTTTGCTCATTGGGGGGGGGATGTTTGATTTCACTATAAGTCAGAGGCCCTTATACTGACAGCCATTTCTGACACAGGCTGTACACGTGTTCTTTAGTACTGGAACCACTAATAAACAGTTATCTTCTTCTGAAGCCCTGTGTGGTGTGACCTGCCTAAGGAGCCTGAGACGATGCAGGGGGGGTCTTTGTTATTCACGTAGGCAAACTGTCACGATAGGACTGACCATTTCTCTTTTTGCTGGGTCCCTCCCCTTCCCCAGTGAGGGAGCCATTCCTCCCCCCCCCCCGAATCCCAAAGACACAGAAGGATATTTCGATGCCTGATTGCGTGCATAGATGCACGTTCTAATCTCTTATCCTGGATTAAGGGTGAAATGCCGAAGGCACTCCAAGCTTCCATTTCTGTAGCCAGGGCTAACCTTCAGTGATAAGCCGCTCAGTCTGTGCAATCAAAAGAGCCCAGAGCACATAAACGTAAATCTAAAAGCAGAAGCCAGTCTCGTTCCCTAGTGGGGATCCCAGAAGAGGCGTAGAGAAGAATACGGAGCCTCCCCTGCTGCCTCTCAAAGTCCTCATTAATTGAAGGAACTGAGCTTAAGTGGTCTATAAAAAACACAGGACAGATTAATCATCGCTTGGCTCTGTCGGCTCTAACGCAGACAGGTTGGATGAGCAATTGTTTTGTGACACCTTTTTGCCTCCAAATATGAGGTCTGCCCATTTTGCTTTATTTAAGTCTCCCTTTCTCCCAGCAGCTGGGACCCAAGAATGCAAGCAACCTATAGCATCGCAGATAAAAAATAAAACAAAAACCCACCCTAGCACAAAAGCAGAGACCACAGAAAGCAGACCATTGACAGTTTAAAACATCAGTTTCCAGACTAAAATAGTGTCAGAAATCAACTCCTTAATTAAAAACTTGGGTGAACACATGGGACCCAAGAATGCAAGCAACCTATAGCATCGCAGATAAAAAATAAAACAAAAACCCACCCTAGCACAAAAGCAGAGACCACAGAAAGCAGACCATTGACAGTTTAAAACATCAGTTTCCAGACTAAAATAGTGTCAGAAATCAACTCCTTAATTAAAAACTTGGGTGAACACATAAGAACATAAGAGACGCCAATGTTGGATCAGGCCAAAGGCCCATCCAGTCCAACACTCTGTGTCACACAGTGGCCATAAAAACCAGTGCCATCAGGAGGTTCACCAGTGGGGCCAGGACATTAGAAGCCCTCCCACTGTTGACCCCCCCTAGCACCAAGAAGACAGAGCATCACTTGCCCCAGAGCCCGTATCTATACCTTGTGGCTAATAGCCACTGATGGACCTCTGCTCCATATGCCTATCTAATTCCCTTTTGAAGCCGTCCATGCTTGTAGCCGTCACCACTTCCTGTGGCAGTGAATTCCATGTGTTAATCACTCTTTGGATGAAGAAGGACTTCCTTTTATCCGTTCTAACCCGACCACTCAGCAATTTCATGGAGTGCCCACGAGTTCTTGTATTGTGAGAAAGGGGGGAAAGTACCTCTTTCTCTACCTGCTCTATCCCATGCATAATCTTATAAACCTCAATCATGTCTCCCCTCAGTCGTCGTTTCTCCAAGCTAAAGAGCCCTAAGCGCTTTAACCTTTCCTCATAGGGAAAGTGTTCCAACCCTTTTATCATTCGAGTTGCCCTTTTCTGCACTTTTTCCAAAGCTATAATATCCTTTTTAAGGTGTGGTGACCAGAACTGCACACAGTATTCCAAATGAGGTCTCACCATTGATTTATATAGGGGCATTATGATATTGGCTGATCTGTTTTCAATACCCTTCCTAATAATCCCCAGCATAGCATTGGCCTTCTTTATTGCAGTCACACACTGTCTCAACATTTTCAGTGAGTTATCCACTACAACTCCAAGATCTCTCTCTTGATCAGTCTCTGCCAGTTCAGACCCCATCAATGTGTATTTATATTTAGGATTTTTAGCTCCAATGTGCATCACCTTGCACTTGGCCACATTGAACCCCATTTGCCATGTTGACGCCCACTCGCCCATCCTTGACAGATCCCCTTGGAGTGCCTCACAATCCTCACTGGTTTTCACCACCCCGAACAACTTTGTATCATCCGCAAATTTAGCCACTTCACTGCTTACTCCCATCTCCAAATCATTAATGAACAAGTTAAAAAGCAGTGGACCAAGTACTGATCCCTGCGGTACCCCACTGCTTACCACCCTCCACTGAGAAAATTGCCCACCTACACTCACTCTCTGTTTTCTATGAACTAGCCAGTTTTTGATCCATAAAAGGACTTGTCCTTCTATCCCATGATTTTTGAGCTTACTTAGGAGCCTTTGATGAGGAACTTTATCAAAAGCTTTCTGGAAGTCAAGGTAAATAATAGTGGCAACAGTGGGAGGGCTTCTAGTGCCCTGACCTCACTGCTGGACCTCCTGATGGCACCTGGTATTTTTGGCCACTGTGTGACAGAGTGTTGGACTGGATGGCCCATTGGCCTGATCCAACATTGGCTTCTCTTCTGTTCTTATAAACAGGAATGCTTTGGCCCGGCATCTAAAAGAAAGCAATGTAGGTGCCAGGCAAGCCTCAAGGAGAAGGGCATTGCACAAACGAGGGGCCACTACCAAAAAAGCCCTGTCTCTGTTAGCCATCCACCTCACCAGAGGCACGGGGTCAGACAGCAGGTCTTGTGAGGTGAAACTTAACTGGCAGGCTGGACAGTGTGAGAGGAGGCGGTCCACCAAGGACTCTGGCTCTAAGCCTTTTATGGCTTTAAAGGTAAGAACCAGCCCTTTGACTCGTGCTTGGAAACCAACGGGCAGCCAGTGCAGATCTTTCAGAACAGAAGTGATACAATCCCTGTATCCTGGCCCTGACGTTAGCCTGGCTGCTGCATTTTGGACAAGCTGAAGTTTCCTGTTTCAAAGGCAGCTCCACATGAAGTGCATGACTGTAATGTCACTTGGTCGTGATGAGGGGTCATTTCCTGCAGGACTGCACAGGAGCGGAGCTCTGGCAGTAAGGAGCCCAGGGGGCGGGCACATTCAACAAGCCCCACCCCCTGCTCCCAGCAGCCCTCAGTTGGGCCACGAGGAGCAAGAAACAGCCCGGTGAGTTGCAGAGCCCCCCACCGGCCCGCCTTCAGGTACGAGCTCTCCCTCCTCTGTGAGGGCAGATCTGCACGTCCCCCCACCCCAAATAGCTAGCAATCCAAAACAGTCCAGTGGAGCCTGAGCGGTGGGTGTTGCCTTCTGACACACTTCCGGTGATGTCAGGGGGCGTGGCCTATGCAAATGAGTTATGCTAATGAGCCCCAACTCCTCTTTTTCTACGAAATGACCCCTGGTCGTGATGAGGGCATGGATCACCGTGGCCAGATCACCCTTCTCGCAGGACAGCTGTAGCTGGCGTATCTGCCAAAGACACGGAAAGCACTGCATGCTCCAGAGGAGATCTGAGCCTCCAGTTGTGGTTGTCAGCATACTATCATGTATTGCAGGCAAGATGGCAGCCAGGTTAAGTGAGTCTATTAGATCATCTTGATCTGAAGGTGACGGAAGGAGTGTCATGTGACAGGTCACTAGATCAAAGATTGCATCATTCTGACTACAGTCACAGTGAGTCAGCACTTCAATGTGAATTGGCGCTTCGTTGTATTTATTCAGTGCACTCTGCATGTACTTCATCACTCTTGTGAATGGGATTCCTTGCGAAGCACTTTGTCAGTTTGTCTGAAGAACTGGAGTCTACAAGTGCTATATGGACTGTATGTATATTAATGTAAAAAAACCACTGTATATCGTTTCAGCACTGGGCTATTCTGGATTGCATTATTATACACGCTTCCACTACGCTGACAGTGGTCCCTGCTTAACAGTGCCCCCTGGCTGCAAACCTGTTCCTTCTGGGGTGGTGCCTTGGCCCGTAGCTAACACGGGGCCCACAGGGCCTGGCCCCCTTGTGTTTCTTCTGGGCCCCCTCCCTCCTGGGCTGCCCCCAAAGTGCTCCAACTTACCACCTGCACTGTACTTTCATTTAATTAGCTGGTGCCCCCTCCCAAAGAATTCCCTAACTACGGGGCTGGTGGTGCCTTTTATCAGCCTCCACTGGTTGTTCTATAATGTGCTTTCCTGGTCCCTTGTTTGATTCCGGGCACAATTCCAAACATCGTGAGCAAAACCCTTTTGAGAATGCACCTACCCAAATTATTCCCCAATCACAATGTGAGCCGCGTGTTTGCCTTTCCTATTAAATGAACACTTGGTGAGGCGCCGCAAGGGACAGAGGAGACACTTTGCATTTACAAGTCACTGTGAAATGTAAATGTTGAGTTTGCTTAAATAACGTGCCAAAACCGCAGTTTGTTCAAGGCTGCTAGTGGCAGCTTGTGAGCTGAACCATTGGGCGACTGAGCATCCATCGTTTCTGTTTCCAATATTTATGTCGAAAGGCATTCATACAAAACCTGAGCAATCCACCTGTGCCACTCATCTTGCCAGTTTGGTGTAGTGGTTCAGTGCGCGGACTCCAATCTGGGAGAACCGGGTTTGATCCCCCACTCCTCCACTTGCACCTGGCTGGATTACTTTGGGCAAGCCGTAGTTCTGGCACAGCTGTTCTTGAAAAAAGAGCAGTTTCGGTCAAGAGCTCTCTCAGCCCCACCTACCTCACAGGATGTCTGTTTTGGGGAGGGGGAGGGAGAGGAGTTTGTAAGCCGCTCTGAGACACCTTTGGGTAGTGAAGGGTGGGGTATAAATCCAATCTCTTCTTCTTCATCATCCTCACAGGGTGTCTGTTGTGAGGAGGGGAAGGGAAAGGAGTTTGTAAGCTGCTCTGAGACACCTTTGGG
>NW_015162012.1:193589-206805 GCF_001447785.1 Gekko japonicus | reverse complement strand
CTACCCAGCCCCAATATATTCAGGGTTTTCCTTGATTGTTTCCTTCACATTTCAAAAAGCTTTGGATAATTTTTGTTCTGTAGCCGTCATCCTTGCTGCCCTGAATCTTTGGCATTGAAGGTTCACCGCTTTTTAGTACGAGTACATTTCATGATGCCGGAAAATACCACCAGTTTTGATTTACGAAGGGGAAAGATCACAAATTCATTGTGACTGAGTATGAAAAGCAACTTCAGTTAAACCATTCAGGTGTTCAGTGGATGCACAGACGGCAGATTGCTGCGTGGGAAACCTAGGAAGCGTTACTGCATTGACCTGAAGGCAAGACACCTATGAACCCCCCCATGTAACAACAAATCACGCTGCCTAATGTTGCAGTTAGCGAGTTACACAAGGTCTCGGAAGGGAAAGCCACTTGGCATTTAAGATAATAAACATTCGGGTTAATTAAACAGGGGGTTAAGGACTAGATTAATCATACTCTTGGTGATATCATTAATTTTGACTCTGATATTGAGAAATGTGCCACTCCAAGACACCAATTAATTTTCTGTAATAGCATCTTGCTAGCTCTTTTCTGAATGAGCTGTTAGAGCTACAGCGGTAGCATATGTGATGGAGGAGTATCTTTTGACCAGTGTGCAGGTAACCCTGTGTTTCTTTAGTACATTTTCCCCACAGTCGTTCCTCCAAGGAGCTCAGGTGAGCGTACCTAAAAACAGCCACGCCCGAGCAGAATAGCGGTCAATCTAGTCCAGCAACCTTTTCACACAGCAGCCAACCAGTTGCCCCAAAGGTGCAACTAACAGGCCATTAACCTCCACATTCAGAGGCAGTCAACCTCTGAATCCGAGAGTCAGGAGGCAACATCAGGGGAAGGCCTCGGCCTCTGTGCCATGTTGTTAGCCTTCCAGAGGAACTGTTTAGCCACTGGGTGACTGCTCTTTGCTTAAGGACAATTCTATTGAGGACATTTTGGCTGAACAATCATAGGAAGGCAATTTCTGGACCAGAAATTTATACCAGAGAAACACCACTTGGCATGTGAATGCACTGTTGGAGGCCTCATTTGTACCTTTATTCTGTGCCTAGTGGTTGCATTTTTGGACAACTTTTTTCTGGTCCTTATTGGTTTTATATCTTGTATCTGCATGAATGTATTGTATTTTGATATTAGCCAATATGTTCCTCACTGTATTTGACCTCAGCATAAGGCCCATGCAGGCCGAAACGCGTCAGGTCAAATCTATCAGCCCTAGTGTGTTATAATTTGTTATTTGTACATGAGGTGTAATTGGGCCCTTACATATAATTTTAAAATATTTTTTTAATAAATACATGTATCTTTTTATATATTTCATACATTAAGCTTTTATTGTTGGCCCTCTTTTGCATTTGACTAACCTTTTTTACCCCCTCATGGATCACTGAGCATGATAAAAAGTAGAGACATCACCTTAGCCAATATGTTCCTCACTGTATTTGACCTCAGCATAAGGCCCATGCAGGCCGAAACGCGTCAGGTCAAATCTATCAGCCCTAGTGTGTTATAATTTGTTATTTGTACATGAGGTGTAATTGGGCCCTTACATATAATTTTAAAATATTTGTTTAATAAATACATGTATCTTTTTATATATTTCATACATTAAGCTTTTATTGTTGGCCCTCTTTTGCATTTGAATAACCCTTTTTACCCCCTCATGTATCACTGAGCATAATAAAAAGTAGAGACATCACTGAAGGTCAAAGAAGACGGGGACGGCAAAGGATGAGATGGTTAGACAGTGTCATAGATGCAACGAACATGAAATTGAACCAACTTCAGAGGATGGTGGAAGACCGGAAGGCCTGGCGTGATCTGGTCCATGGGGTCGCAAAGAGTCGGATTCGACTGTGCAACTGAACAACAGCAACAAACCTTTTTTAGGTTCTGGATTCTAGGTTTTAGGTTCAGTTCCCCCCCCTTTTTTGTCCCAGTTAGCCACTGGGTGGGACAGGATTCTGGACTAGATGGACCACTGGTCTGACCCAACAGGATTCTTCTTATGAGTCCGTGCTGCCTTCTAAGACTGGAATTTGCTGCCTCTGCCTGGAGATTCCCTTTCGTTACCATGGTTAGCCACCATCGATGGACCTAAACTCCCATGATTCTGTCTAACCCCCTTTTAAAACTGTCCATGGTTGTGGTCTTCACTGCATCCAGTGGCAGTGAATTCTGTGATTTAATTTGTCATTGAGTAAAGAAGTAATTCCTTTTGTTCATCCTGAGCCTGCTGCCCATCAATGCTGTTGGGTGCCCCTGAATTCTAATATTACGAGAGACTGCAAAAAAGTTCTGTCTATTCGCTTTCTCTCCCTCATGCATAATGCTGTAAACCTAAGTCGTGTCCCTCCTTAGCTCCCCCAGACTCTTTATTATTTCCTCACAACAACCCAATAATCATCTTGGTTGCCCCGATATACACTTTTCCCAGTCGGCAGTATCCTTTTGGAGATACAGTGAGACCGATTTCACACAAGAGCTGCGCCGCGGTCGCGCCTCCCTTTGCCCCGCTTCTATTGGTCAATTTCCCGCTCGAACCCGCGCGGCGCGGTTTTGCCCCGCGGCTTCGCCCGATTTTCCCCACGGTTTCGTGATCCTGTTTTCGAGTGGGAAATTGACCAATAGAAACGGGGCAAAGAGAGGCATGACCGTGGTTCAGCTATTGTGTGAAATCGGTCCAAGAGGAGCCATACACGCTGTTCTAGATGAGACCGCACCATAAATATATACAGGAACATTGCAATAGTAGCTATTTTATTTTCAGCTTCTTTCTTGATAACCCCCACCAGTGCCATATGCGGAGTCAGCATTTTCATTGAGCTGTCCACTACAACCCCAAGATCTCATTCCCTCTCAGTCTCAGCCAGTCCAGATCTCCTCAGGATCTATTTAAAATATGGATTTTTTTGTTCCGGTGTGCATCACCTTATACTTACCTACATTGAAATTAATTAGGCTTAGGGAGCCAGTTTGGTGCAGTGGTTAGGGGTGTGGACTCTAAGCTGGGAGAACAGGGTCTGAAGCCCCACTCCTCCACATGCAGCTGCTGGTGTGACCTTGGGTCAGTCACAAGTTTTTTCAGAGCTGTTCTCTCACGAGCAGTCCTCAAAAGAGCTCTCTTAGCCCCACCTACCTCACAGGGTGTCTGTGGTGGGGAGGGGAAGGGAAAGGAAATTGTAAACTGCTCTGAGAGTCTTTCAAGTAGTGAAGGGCAGGGTATAAATCCAATCTCCTCCTCCTCCACCTTCTTCTTTGCAGCGTTGATGCCCACTTACCCAATTTAGAGATATCCTCCTGGAACTCTTCATGGTCAGCTTTGGCTGCCACCATCCTGAATAATTTGGTATCATCAGCAAGCTTGGCTACCGCCCTGCTCACTGCCAATCCCAAATAATTTCTGAACAAACTAAATAGCAACAGTCCCAATGCTGGTCCTTATTTCCCCCCCCCCAATTTATTAATCGCTCAATCCTTGCAGAGCTGCCGGCTCTGAGCGATGTACAGTTACTCTTTGACACGGGACTAACAATGAGGGGGGTTAAGGGAGGACAAACATATATCATTTAAATTGCACACACATTTCCAAAGTCGACAGGGAGTTTTAGGTCTGCGGTCTCTCTCTCTCTCTCTCTCTCTCTCTCTCTCTCTCGCTCTCGCCTCTCTCTTGGCGTCGCTTTTGATGTTGTCAGTGTTTTTTCTCGGTCGCAGCGCACCACTGCCACCGTCTGGCCGGAATGGCCAGAATGTCCCATTGCAGGCTGCGTAGGCTTATGATGTTACGCACGGACCTTTCCGTTTGTCGGCTTAACACCTCACCCATGGGGGGGTTTAGTGTGCCCGCTCTCTCTAAGGAGCGGTACCCATTTTATCTACTCGCCGAAGCTTTCGAACCGCTGGGTGGACGGCGAGCTGGGGACAAGACTTGGTAGCTCACACCAAGTGCGGGGCTCGAACTGACAGCAGTCCTGTTCAGCTCAGATGTTTAACCAGAGGATAAATCCCCTGTGCCACCGCTCCCCGGTGGGACCCCACTGCTTACTTCCCTCCATTGCAAGAACTGCCCCATCTACTCCTACTCTCTGCTTTTTCATATTTAACTACTTTTTTAACCCATAGAGGACCTGTCCCATGACTGCTAAGCAGGGGCGGATGAAGGCTCATGGGTGCCCTAAGCACTGACCACTCTTGGTGCCCCCAATCTTGGTGTCATAGCCTATGACACTGCACCTCGCCAACAAAAAATAGAAGATAACCCTAGGGTGGCACCATGATCAATGTGCACTAGTTTTATCAATTTTTTTTTTACAAATCTTCATTCGTTTTTTTTTTTCCTTTTCACCCTTTTCCCAACTTTGTGGTGCCCCCTTTGGCCCTGGTGCCCTAAGCACGTGTTTAGTCTGCTTCATGGTTAATCTGCCCCTGCTGCTAAGCTTTGCTTAAGACTCTTTAAGGTACTTTTCAAAAGCGCTTTGGAAATCACCTTTATCTACATGCTTGTTAACTGTCTCAAAGAACTCTAGAAGTTTGGTAATGCAGGACTTCCTTTCGCAGGAGCCATACTGATTTTTTGTCAATAGCTTTGTTTCTCTATGTGCTCAATAAAAAGGTAAAGGTTCCCTTGCTCGAAAGCCAGTCGAATCCAACTCTAGGGTTGCGGTGCTCATCTCCGTTTCAAAGCCGAAGAGCCAGCGCTGTCTGAAGACGTTTCCGTGGTCATGTGGCCGGCATGACTAAACACCAAGGCACACGGAACACTGTTACCTTCCCACCGAAGTGGTGCCTATTTATCTGCTTGCAATTTCTTGCTTTCGAATTGCTAGGTTGGCAGGAGCTGGAACTAGAGACGGGAGCTCACTCCGTCATGTGGCACCCGGGTCTTGAACTGCTGAACTACCGACCTTCCACAGCCTGCAGTTCAGCGTCTTAACCACTTGAGCCACCGCAGCTCCTGCTTTTAATAACAATTTCTACTAATTTACCTTTTTTGTATGTTAGGGTACCTGCCAAAGCATGCATTGGATGATGTTTCGGCTGAGACATTTATACCCAAAGCTACAAATAGTACACCGTGGGGAGATTATTATAAACAGAACTCAGGAGGACCAGTTTCCCAATATTATTTTAATATTACATTGCAGAACACAGATAAAAACAGA
This sequence comes from Gekko japonicus, assembly GCF_001447785.1. Lineage (NCBI taxonomy): Eukaryota > Metazoa > Chordata > Lepidosauria > Squamata > Gekkonidae > Gekko > Gekko japonicus. The sequence continues at coordinate 201,603 of NW_015162012.1, read as the reverse complement.
ATATATTCAAAAGAGTCAACGATCCACTTAGAGTGGGCGTGGAACGCCCCCAGCTGTTGAAGTAATTAACTGAGTAGGATAAATATGAATAGCGTACATAAACCTGTAAGGAGGAACAATTACTTTTTTTGTTTTGAGCTAAACACTCCAAGTCCCTATGGAGCCCAACCACGATAGTATCAAATCTACATTGCAGTTTTGAGTAGGCGCCTCTAACTGGAATCTCCCTTTGAAACACTTCAGCGGAATTACTGCGGCCTTTAAGTCTATTGAAAGCCCAGGGAGTTTGAAATGCCCCTCTCTTTACCGGTTTCTGAGTATTTCCATTATTACTTCTTTGTGGTCCCTGTGCATTATCCTGATGGGCTTTCTACCAGTACAGGGCCATGATCTGGAAACTTCTAAAACTAGCTTTTAGGCATAGAGATCTCCTACCCCTAGTGCTCAGACTGGGCATTGCGGGCATTTGACAACATATATCACATAAGATGGCAGTGTTCACACGCGCGAGATAATGTTGGGGGGAAGCGAGGCTATTCGCTCTGCAGGAATTTGACCCGCATTTGTGTGATCACACAGTCCCTGGGAGCTTTGGGGGTGGCCTGCCACTGCGTGATCAGACGCAACCGCGGGTGAGTCAGGGGGGGGGGTTGCCGCATATTTCCAGTGTGCTTCAACGAGGGATCGATGATTCACAGATCCGCACCGAGTGCTCCCTGTGTAGTGTGCGATGATGCGCATACCAAAAAGGGGCGGGGCGGGGGGGGACAACGACATGGACTCGGGATGGCCCGATCAGACCATCCCAACGCCATGGAAGCTCGCTGGCACGATCACACTAGGAAAAGTCCGTTCCTGGCTGGTAGCAAACCCATTTGCTACTGGGTTTTCCCCCGGTGTCTTTTTACTCCACTTCTGCAGCAGAGCAGAATGGGTTGCTGACGGGAGCGGGACGCTTGGCAGACGTTGGCGTCTGATCGCACTCTTAAACCCCACCCGGCATTTGCGCCTATGGCATGGTTAATGATCACGCCCGATGTTAGGCAAAGGAACCCTCAGTGGTAACACTAATGCTACTGGGTGCTGTGATAGTGTCACTTCGGCAGATATGGGGACAGATTTGGCCCTGGGTTTGTTGCTGACTGATGGTTGTTTCATGTTAGGGGGCCGTGTGTAAGCAAGGACCAGCCTACCCCCTGGAGCAAGACAAGCAACAGGGAAGGATCATCTATCAGGCGAGGTCGTAGAGCCTTAATGATATGCTGTGAGCTGGTTTGTTGCTCTCCCTGCTGGGCCTCACTTGTGAGAGGTGACCAGTGTTCCCTCTAAGCTGAATTAGTGTGAGCTAGCTCACAGTGTTTTAGCCTCCGGCTCACCCATTTTTGTCTTAGCTCAGGAAGGAGGGCTCCAGAGCAAACTAATTGATGCAGTACTCAAATTGCTTGCTCACAACTTTAATGCCAGTCACTCACAAAGTAGAATTTTTTGCTCACAGGGCTCCACAGCTTAGAGGGAACATTGGAGGTGACTACTGGGTACCTGCCCAGACTGGTCAGTTGTCTCCCCCGCCCCTTTTTCCTTACTATATTAGGTTTGAAATTGAAAACAAAACATTTTCTTTCTCATTCATAGGGTGAGGGGGGCTGTCGCTCACTGGTAGCATCTGCTTGGTATGCAGAAGGTCCCAGACTCAGCCTCTCCAGTTAAAAGGATCAGGATGTGAAAAGACCTTAACCTAAGACCCTGGAGAGAGCTGCTGCCAGTCTGAGTAGACAATAGATCTGATTCATGTCTGATTCAGTGTAAGGCAGCTTCATGTATTCATGTGTGCGTTCAAGAAAGAGGTTGTATTGGGCTCCTGACCCTAGGCTGCCCGTGGACACTGTTGACGGTGTCTTAGTTGTTTCTACTGGTTGCGCTACTTGGCAGTGGAAAACTGCATTGGTCTGATTGGCTAGACCTTGTTTTTGATTCTGGTTTTTTTGCAGAAGTGTAGTATGTAGCTCCTGCGGCATTGAAGCGTAGAATTATCGTCAGGTTCTGAAAGGTGTTTAGTGCAGAGAGACATCATATACAAATGGAACTTTGCGACACATGGCTTGGCACTGGTTCCTTTTTCCATTCCAGAGCCATAATACAGACCAACTAGATTTGAGTCCAGTAGTGCCTTAGAGAACAATGAGGTTTTGGGGCTACAGGCTTTCTAGAGTCAACACTCCTTTTGTCAGATACCAGAAGCTCATAACCCCCCAAATCTTGTTGATTTCTAATGTGCAACTGGACTTGATTCTGGCTGCAGACCAACATGGCTAAAGGTAGTACAGAGAGTATTCCAGCTTTTTCTGCCCATACTTTGAGCATCCTAAAACAAAAGTCATGTGGTGTCTTATATTAGGACTGACAAAAATACCCCCAAACTGCACGTCCCGCTGTTCTTTAGGATTGTTCATCCAGCCAAATGAAGAATTCCAGAGAACTCCAAAACAAGCACGCAGTCTTGTGATATTTTGGTCAGCCCTGATAAAATTTATCACACAATTTTTTTGTCCAACATAGCTAGTTGCAACTTTTGAACATATTATTTCCATGGCCATTTGACAGAAAAACACAGTGTTTTCTTTACAGAGGAAATAGCTGAGCATGTGATAAATCCATTACAAATGAACAGTTTGAAGAAATGAGCTTTCATCAACTTTTAGATTCACAGAATGAAATAGAAGGGAAAGATAGACAGTATTTGCTATTTACTCTTCAATACAGTGCATTTTTATTACATTATAATCACATCCACCAGTGTCTTCCTCATCCACCAGTGTCTTCCTTATGACATTGGATAAGTGTAATTTTTTTTTGTTTCAAAAAACTGTCATTTGCAAACACATCATTGATGTTCCTTAAGAAACCTTTTTTTTTTTTTTTGCCTTCAAGTGGCAGTCCAACTGTCATGATCTGTGTAGGACTGGGAGACAAGGCCTAGTGAGGCCTAGGCCCAGGAGACCTGTGTGGGAGTGGAAAGCAGACACAGCCTACAATCCCCACAATGCTTGGCGCCGGTTATAACCAATCGGTGTCCAGGGATTGTATGAGGGGATTGTTACTTAAACTTAGTGGGCTGTGGAACTGTGTTCTTTTCTCTCACAGAGTTAAGCTGAGAGAACAGTCTGGTCTGAGAGAAAGATCCCTCACTTGGGACAGAGTGAGTACAGACCTGGTATAAAAGGCTGTGGGCCTTGACTAATAACCAGTTAAGAGAAATAGGTAGTCGCGTTAGTTTTATTTACCTTTAGACACTATTATATATTAAGCACCTTGTCTTGTTTTTCCTTGCCCCATTACTGTATTAATAAACCATTAATGTTCTCTGCCTGGTCATCACGCCTATAGTTCTCGGCTTAAAGGGGGCATTTTTGGCTGGGCTTGGTGTCAGGACCTACAGCAACAACGGAAGCGCACACTTTCAGGAAAGGTTTTACTTTATTGAAGCTGAAGATGCATGGACAGGAACACTGTAAGGAATGAGGGATTGACTAGGCACAAAATGCTTATAGTACATTCAAAAGAGCATTACCCAGTTACTATGGTTCCCGCGCGTGCCGTTAGGCCTGGGAACTAACTGCTACCCAAAGCAAAACAGGTACGAGCTTCCCACGGCTCTGCCTGCCTAAAGCCAAAGCAATGATCTAAGCGACTCCTCCAGTGGCCTTGAGAGATACGCAGTGCAGGTTGCAAGTGAACTACCATTACCAATGGGGAAAGGTATGCGCATCTGTGGAGATAGATGTATGCGCATAGGAAAAGGAAAGTAACACTTTGGCAGCTTGCTGACACTTGGGAGGGTACTCTGGGCCTTCCCAAGGGACCCTAAGTCCAGTGGTGGCAAAGGAAGGTGGCAGCCCATGGGGTAGCAATGACACCAACTTATGGCAAACCCGTCAGATTTTCAAGGCAAGAGGCTTCAAAGTGCTTTGCCATCATCTGCCTCCACATAGACGCCCTGGACTTTCTTGGTGGTCTCCCATCTAAACACTAAGCAGCGCTGACCCTACTTAGCTTCTGAGATCTGGCAAGATTGGGCTTGCCTGGGACTATCGAGGCAGGCTGAAACAGAACGACATCTATGCTTTTCCTACAACCATTCGAAACTCTGCCCTGAGTGTTTTTTCTATTTTTGCTAGCAATGGACTTTATTTTGTTTTCATCTTGGTGGGCATCATTCTGTTCTTTTTCCCTTACAAGAAGTTCTTTGCAGGGAGTCTTTTTTAAAAAAGAAAAAAAGTGTCACACCGGAGGAAGACATGTTCTGACAACGGATACTCGTGACCTGTGTTTCATTTGTGTAAGTGGATTGCACAGAGTAGACACTTGATCACACCGCTTTGAGTTTATTAACATTTAGGCTTGAAGCATCCCTGTCGGGAAAGGCACCGGTGGCAGCCGTAGACTAAATGAAAGCATCAAGGCCAATCAATGGAGGGGGGGGGGAAAGATCAATAAGCAGCACTCCATTACAACTTCAAACAGTCAGAAAGTCCCACCAGTTTTCTGGAAAAGAATTGTCTCAGCTTAGCACCCAAACATGAAGAGGAAAGGAACAAGGTCGCCTTCCTTGTGTCAGGTCCCCACAGCCACAACGAAGTACACACTTGTAGAAAGGTTTTACTTTTATTGAGCTGAAGATGCATTGACAGGATCACTGTTAGGAATGAGGAGGAATCAAAGGGCATGACAGGTTATAGTGCATTCAAACTAGCAAGGCCCAATTGCGGGAGTTCCCGCGCGCGCCATTAGGCCTGAGAACGAACGGTACTACTAAGCATAGCAGATACTCTTCCTACGGCACCTTCCTGAGATAACCCAAGCAACTATCCAGCGACTCTCCTCCTGCGGCTTTGAGAGATACACGTTGCTGCTGTGAAGCAATTAAGCGCATAAAAAGGAATGCGTATGAAAGCGAAAGCAGAAACCTATTGGCAGCTTGCTGACACCTTGGGGAGTCTGTTCCGTACTTTTGGCACCAGTATGGAGAAGACATTATCTCCTGTTGCCGCACACCAACCTTCACATGGCAAGGAAACACACATTTGAAGAGGGAGGGTCTCTGTGCCCCTCCCTCTTCAAAACAGACTCAGGAACACCGAGGATGCCCGTTTTCCTCTAGGAGCTATGGGATTTTGACAGCAGGATGGGGGGATGGGGTGGACGAGAGGGGAGCCCACCTGAGAAAGGCTCTAAGGTATCCTAGAGGGAGGAAACGGGCCTGTGATCAATGCTCCCTCTAAGCTGTTAATATACCATCTATAAAACATCTTATACATATTTTCTTTATATGATACTGCCTTAGTCATTTTAATATTTAATATTTTTAGACCATATCTGGTCCCACTCTCTCCAAGTAATATTATGGGGAGGTTATTAATTAAGTTTAAAATAAAAGAGCTTTCTCCCTTCTAATTAATTCTGCATGCACAATTTGCATGCACCCACACAGAGACTCTTTCAGGACCCTTATAATACCCTGGAATGCAGGATCACATGGAATTAAGCTCTAGATATTTTAATAGTGTGCTAGGTCTACATTCCTAGAAGTACTAACCAGATCTGGATGTTTCTTCAGAAGACGTTGGGGCGCTTCAAGCCTGTGAATGCCAACAGTTATTAATATGGAGTATTAATACTTAGATTGGAGCGGAGTAAAAGGAAAATTCTCTGGCCCTGAACCAAATGGGGGGGGATTAACCCAAGCTGCTCGCTCTCTCTCTCTCTCTCTCTCTCCCTCCCTCCCTCTCCCTCTCTCTCTCTCTCTCAAGCACTTGCAAATAAAAGCTTGCACACACATGCATGCACATACCCTAATTAATTACCTTTAGGGAGCTGTGGGGGAAACTGAATATAAAAAGCCTTCCGTCTTTACATTCAGCCAAGGAAACATTCTTTATCTGTAGCTAAGCTGTTTCGTTAGTGGCACTTGACAAAGCTGCACTACAGCCAGACTGATAGAAATCCAATTTGCCTTGTTTAAACATGAAAGGAGGTCTCACGTTCTCTCCCTTTCTGTGAGCTTTGAGACTTACGATGAGATAAAATTCAGTCTTTCGGCTCTTCAGGTATGCAGCTGGAAGCGGCCACTGACTATTCCAGCAAGAAGGAACAACTGCATATCCGTAAAGGCAAGCCACAAATCCATGTTAAACTGCGATAAACCTTAGACTACACCAGATTTCCAAGAGGAAAGTAAGCCCCACTCTCCCTGGACACATGCTTAACGTTTATCACTGTTCGAGTAGAATAGGCAGGGATAATCTTGACAGATGTGAGGTTTTTCTTCCAGTCTTGGAAAGACTGGGAATGATCAAAGAAGCTATTGCCATTTCCATCTGGGAGGGAATACGGAGTATGAAACCACTGGCGGGTTGTACTTTTTGTATACCTTTGCGTACTAGATTATGGGCTGCATAAATCCAACACTTGAACCAATGTTTTCATGTATAAACAGCAGTGACATGTTCGAGGTTTATAAGATTATGCATGGGATAGAGCAGGTAGAGAAAGAAGTACTTTCCTCCCTTTCTCACAATACAAGAACTCGTGGGCACTCCATGAAATTGCTGAGCAGTCGGGTTAGAACAGATAAAAGGAAGGACTTCTTCACACAAAGAGTGATTAACACACGGAATTCACTGCAGCAGGAAGTGGTGGCAGCTACAAGCATGGACGGCTTCAAGAGGGAATTAGATAAGCATATGGAGCAGAGGTCCATCAGTGGCTCTTAGCCACAAGGTATAGATAGGAACTCTCAGTCTGGGGCAAGGGATGCTCTGTATTCTTGGTGCTCTCAGCAAGCTGCCAAAGGTTCATTGCTATGTGTATAGGTTTATCCATGAGTCCCCCCCCCCCTCACATGCGCTTAGCTTTACATGCGCACATCTCCCCAATAGCCATGCATTCCTTTCAGAGTACACCAGTCCTACTTTGATGAAACGCTATCTCGCCAAGGCCACAGGAGGAAGAGCAGAGGAGCTTTGCTTTGTCTTTAATTAGGAGAAGCCGTGGGAACTGCATACCTATTTATAATTAGGTAGCCGTTGCTTTCCCAAGGTTTAGGCGCGCGCGGGACCCCTTGGCCGCGCGTGGGAACCATGTTTATTGGCTGTTACGATTATGAACTTGCTTTAACCTTTCATGCCCCTTAGAGTCTTGTTATTCTGAACAGTGACCCTGTTCATGTGCTCCATGGCTTCAATAAAGTAAAACCTTCTTGCAAGTGTGTACTACGTTGTTTGCTGTGGGGACTTGACAGGTGCTTGGGGGTGGGCAGCAACAGTGGGAGGGCTTCTAGTGTCCCGGCCCTACTGGTAGGCCTCCTGATGGCACCTGGTATTTCTGGCCACTGTGTGACGGAAGAGTGTTGGACTGGATGGGCCTTTGGCCTGATCCAACATTGGCGTCTCTTATGTTCTTACGTTCAGTGCTTAAAGTACTATATTTTGCACAGAAGTGTAGAAACATCTGTATTGTTGGGATTAGGATGTAGAAAGGTCACATTTGTAGTTCTGAGGGTTTTGTACATGATGGGAATGACGTAAGGAGTGTGCTGTTTTAAATGCTGGAAGCGGAGGCAGCAGGGCTATTTTGACCCTTTTATCTGTCTAGTATGCCCCGACCTGGACGGCCAAGGCTAGCCCAGTCTCATCAGATCTCAAAAGCTAAGCAGGGTCGGCCCTGGTTAGGACTTCGATGGGAGACCACCTAAGAATTCCAGGGTTACTACGCAGCGGCAAGCAATGGCCAACCACCTCTGTTCATCCGTCACCTTAAAAACCCTACAGGGCAGGAACGCACAGGAACGGATTTCCAGCTGGCTCCCAAGTTGGCCACACCCAGCAGGAACTTATTAGCATAATAGGCCACACCCAACAGCAGGAACACATTAGGATTGGCTACATTAGGGGTGTGTGGCCTAACATGCAAAGGAGTTCCTGCTACCAAAAAAAGGCCCTGGGTTTTGACAACAAAC
>NW_015162012.1:188534-193535 GCF_001447785.1 Gekko japonicus | reverse complement strand
ATATGCTAATGAGCTGTACTATCAGGGGTGTGGCCTAATATGCTAATGAGTTTCTGCTGTTGGGTGTGGCTTATTATGCTAATGAGTTCCTGCTGGGCTTTTTCTACAAAAAAAGCCCTGGCCGTCACCATAAGTCAGCCGCAACTTGACAGCACTTCACGCACACATCTGTCTTGTACATCGGTATTTAGTGGTGTTTCCAGTTTCCTGGACTTTTCGAGTGGGTCAGGCTCCCGAAATAACAATTTAAGTACTTACATTTAAAAATCAGGAGAGTGCCCTGACAGTTTAAGGCAAGTGCTATCATTGATCTTGCCTGGAGATGTGCAGGCCCAGAAAAAACCCCGGAAAAATTCAGGGGGGAAAACAGTTTTTTCCCCATTTTTTTCCTGAAAAAAGAAAAGAAAAGAAATTACTGTGGAGAGGAAATATGAATAATTGTTACTTCTGGATTTTTAAAAATTATTTTGTGGAGGGTTTTTTTTTGTCTATTCCACATAAACTAGTAAACAGTTCAGGAGATTGTTTCTCCATTTGTTACAATTACAAATAAATATTATTTAAAAAGTAAATTCGGTTTGTAATAACTGCTTGGCTACACTATATTTTTAATATGCTAGTTGTGATCATTTCATGCCAAGTCAAATTGTCCATAGTCATATTTTATGTTCCTAAAGTAACAGAATGACTTTCAATCGGGAAAAGAAAAAAGAAGTGCTAATGTAGCATTTTTTCCCACTTTTCCGAAAATCTCCATTTCCCCCTGGAAAAAACTGGGTTTTTTTCTGAGCTTCAAAATTTCCGGAAATTTTACATCTCTAATCTTTGCCACGCTGCTCCTATCTTCTGTCATTCTGAGACTTCACAACTACAGAGCTGCCCGTGGAAGACAATCCAGAAACTCCAACTGATACAGAATACTCTGCTGTTTCTCTGTTAGGGTTGCCGTCTCCCCAGCTTTTGGGGGGCCCGATCCGCTGCCACCCAGCCGGCCAGTGGGGGGAGCCCCATTGCCGAGCAGCCCCATCTGCGCTGATGTGCCTGGTACGATGATGTCACCCGGAGGGGACGTCATCGCACAGGGCACATTGTGTGTGTGGGGGGATGCTCTAGCATTTGAGGAAAAAACCTCTATAGTCACCATAGAGTTTTTTCTCAAATGCTAGAGCATACCCCTCCACACAATGTGCCCTGTGCGATGATGTCACCTTCAGGTGATGTCACTGCAGTGCACACCAAAGTCTCCTGGACGAGTAGAGGAGGGCCCCCCCCCGCTGGAAAGAAGTAAGGACCTGGAAACCCTATTTTCTATTGACTGGAGCATGTAGGTGTGATCATATCACATCCTCTGGAATGGTAGACTGGAATGCATATATGCGTGAAATGCTTCTGCTGATCGTGTGTTGCAGGCCCCTATACTCTTTTTATCGGACTGTGCCGTGTCCGTAATTAAAGTATGTGAAACAATAGTTTTAAAAAATTTATGATTTACAATTTCTGTCTTAGTACAGCATCTTCTCGCTTGAACACACCTTAGTTACCCCAAACTCTAGGTCTCCAATGATTTGTTCCTGTTCCCAGCACTGTGGCACATGCCACAATTAATAGCTAAATATGGTCAATCAATGCTCAAGAAAACTAGGATACAAGAGAGAGTTTTCTACACACTAGGACTGATTTCACACAAGAGCTGCGCTGCGGTCGCGCCTCCCTTTGCCCCGCTTCTGTCGGTCAATTTCCCACTCGAAGCCGCGTTTTGACCCGTGGCTTCACCCGATTTTCCCCGCAGTTTCGTGATCCTCATAAAAACAGGATCAGGAAACCGCGGGGAAAATCGGGCGAAGCCGTGGGTCAAAACGCGGCTGCACGGCTTCGAGTGGGAAATTGACCAATAGAAGCGGGGCAAAGGGAGGCGCGACCGCGGCGCAGCACTTGTGTGAAATCGGTCACTAGGAGATTTCGTTTTTAAAACGAATGGGAGTATGTGTGATCCCCACCTACATTCTGAAGAAGAGCAACCCAGTAAGAGCAATACCACATACTGCCGGTTGTATTTCTCTGTTTCTGGTTGGAGAGTACTGTGTTGTCTACACAGGGACATGCTTATGTGGTCTTCCCATTGCTACTGCAGATATAGGCCAGTGACAACTAAGCTTCCAAATGGTGGGTTTCCCTGCATTCTCCCCATCCCAGGCCCCATGATGGCCACCCCCTCCCAGCCTCCTGGGAAATTTATCAGGTTTTTTTTTTCTGATCTGCAGTTGACATATTATGGAGTTTGAATGTTACAACCACCTGTAAATCAGATTCTCTGCATTCCCAACTTCCTTTTTTAAATATAAAAGTCTCTATCCCTTTCTGTTGCAGAGGGAAGGCTTCCTCTCTACAAAACCAGGGGTGGGAAGCATAGAGATTTCTTTAAAAAAATGAAATCTGGGAAATTAGAGGGACTAATAGATTATAACATTACATTGTTATAATGATACGTTAATTGCTGGTGGGTGGGGGCTGTTGAAAAGACTGGTACCAGTGTGGTGTGAGGACTAGGAAGATTCAGACTTCCTTATCTACTTGGGTGCCACCCAGGTTTGCAAAAGATTGCAGGAAAGACGGGAAATTTGGAAGTTGCACAGAAGCGCCTTGATGCTGTGGGGAAGCTGGGGGAAAACCCCACTTCCAAATAGCATCCAAGCTGAACCAAATAACCCACTTCTTAATCAAACTCTGACCAAGGGTGGGTACTACGGGCAAGTCTCTATATCGCCTCAGTTTTCCAGTTCTAGAGTGGAAATACTCGTGATATTTGTCATAGGAGTGTGTGTGCGAGTGTAAACCTCAGTTAGCAAGCCGAGGGCTTGTCTAGTTTTCCCTAGCACTTGAACATTACAACCAAATGCTCCTGTGTAAAATAGAATTTATTGGGGTTCGGTTACGTTTGTGGTTTCGAAGTGTTATTTTAAAGGTATTTCTGTGTTCTACACAGATAGTTGCACAAAGTTACTTATTACCTAGTCACATTGGATGAAAATCACATAAAACATAGTTCTGTTGCGATGTACCCAACTGTGGCATATCAGAATGAATTTCTTCATGGCATGACTCATTGGAAAGGCAAAAAGAATAAACGACAATTGTCTAATATACTTTAGGTGATTATCTGGATTAGGTAAAGCACCATATGCCATCAACCTTATAAAAATGTGGGAAAATATGACTTTATCTTTGATTCATGCCTTCTAGCACAAGAACTGTGCTTGTATTAGTTGTTTGTGGGAAAATTTATTAGCTTTCCAGCCGTGCTTTAAAATTTGAAATTGGTCTCTTGGTTCATAAGTTATAGCTCAAATTATAGCTGAGATTTCTCCCTTGCTGTGTGGGGATGTGCCGTCTATGCATCTCTACGAGAAGAATCTGTGCATATTAAATAGCAAGGGGGACAAAATGGATCCCTGAGGAACAGCATTCTCTGACGACCGATTTCTGTGTCCTTGATAGGAGCAGAATCCTGCAAGGTAGTTCAGCGAACAGCTTGGTCGATGGTGTCAAAAGCTACCAAGAGGACCAATGGGGTCGTTCTCCTGTCCTTCAGTTCAGAAAAAGAGGCAATCAAAGCAATTTCAGTCCCATAACTAGCAAGAGGCTAGACTGAAGTGGGTCTCAGTGATCAGGGCTACCTAGAAGTGTCTGGTTGCCACCACTGCCAGAGAATATTGCCCAACAAGGGAAGATTGCCACTAGCTGGTAGGACAAATAATTAGGATCCAGGGATGGTTAACATAGGAGCAGCTTCACAACTGCCTCCTTTAAGGTGTCTAGGGCTGCCCACTTTCTTAACAAGGCAGTAAAGAGAGCCAGTTTGGGTGTAGTGGTTAGGAGCACAGACCAGGTTTGATTCCCGAGTCCTCCACATGCAGCTGCTGGGTGACCTTCGGCAAGCCACAGTTCTCTCAGATCTGTTCTCTCAAGAGCAGTTCTCTCAGCCCCACCTACCTCACGGGATGTCTGTTGTGGGGAGGGGAAGCGAAAGGAGATTGAAAAACCACTCTGAGACTCCGAGCGAAGGGTGGGGTAGAAATCCAATCTCTTCTCTTCCTCCTCTTCTAATCATCCCCTGCATCCAACTGGCTACTTCTCAGTGCCAAGATGGGCGAGGATTGTGTACCTTTCCAAAGAGCTCATAAATGTCCCCAACCTACAGCCACTAAAACTAGGCAGTACTTCTGATGTGTCATGTGCTTGTACTCAGTTCAAAGTGTAATCCAGATTAGAGCAATTATGGGTGACATGATGTGAAGGCGCAAGTCAAAATGGGCTGCCGAGAGTTCAGATGGGTTCTTCTGGGACTCTCTATGAAAAGACCCAGCTGTTGAGAAGATTCCTCTGAATGGCACTGTGCAGATGGTGGTGCAGACAGGGGTCATTTCCTCTGGGAGCGCACAGGAGCGGAGCTCCGGCAGTAAGGAGCCCAGGGGGCGGGCACATGCAACAAGCCACGCCCCCTACTCCCAGCAGCCCTCAGTCAGGCCATGAGGAGCAAGAAGCAGCCAGGTAAGTTGCAGAGCCCCCCCTCCCGCCTTCAGGTACAAGTTCTCCCTCCTCTGTGAGGGCAGATCTGCACGTTCCCCCCCCCCATAGCTAGCAATCCAAAACAGTCCAGTGGCACCTTTAAGACCAAGTTTTATTCAGGTACAAGCTCTCCCTCCTCTGTGAGGACAGATCTGCGTGTGTGTCTTCGCCCCCCCAATAGCTAGCAATCCAAAACAGTGCAGTGGAGCCTGAGCGGTGGGTGTTGCCTTCTGACACACTTCCGGTGATGTCAGGGGGTGTGGCATATGCAAACAAGTTATGCTAATGAGTCATGCTAATGAGCTCCTGCACCTCTTTTTCTACGAAATGACCCCTGGGTGCAGACGGTCTTGGAGAAGCAGTTCTTCACCATGACCACAATCGTCTCCACAGAGCGGGCCTTTATACTGGCTTTCACCTGTCTTCATCTTCATT
>NW_015162012.1:185530-188318 GCF_001447785.1 Gekko japonicus | reverse complement strand
TCTGTGAGGGCAGATCTGCACTTCCCCCCCCCCATAGCTAGCAATCCAAAACAGTCCAGTGGCACCTTTAAGACCAAGTTTTATTCAGGTACAAGCTCTCCCTTCTCTGTGAGGACAGATCTGCGTGTGTGTCTCCCCCCCCCAATAGCTAGCAATCCAAAACAGTCCAGTGGAGCCTGAGCGGTGGGTGTTGCCTTCTGACACACGTCCGGTGATGTCAGGGGGTGTGGCATATGCAAACAAGTTATGCTAATGAGTCATGCTAATGAGCTCCTGCACCTCTTTTTCTATGAAATGACCCCTGGGTGCAGACGGTCTTGGAGAAGCAGCTCTTCACCATCGTCTCCACAGAGCGGTCCTTTATACTGGCTTTCACCTGTCTTCATCTTCATTCCAGCCATCATCCCATCTGCTTCATCCTCCCAAGGTCCATGGAAAAGCAGTGGTCTGCACTCACTCTATTCGGTGGAAGAAGACACCCAGGCGTGATTGTGTCTCCTGTCTCAGTCGTCTTGATATTGCAGAGATTCACCAGAGTATCAGGAGAACCACCAGCCAGGTCACTAGAAAAATCCTCTGGAGCGGTCAGGAAGCCATCAGGATCCACCAGTCCGGGGTAGACCAACCAAACTGGTCTCCCCACATCTGCAGAGTCTGAAGTCGGTGGAAGTCCAAAGCCACCCAGTATTCTGTCCGTGACAATTCACCGTCGGAACCTCTCCCATTCTCAGACCATCATCATTCCGCCCATTTCAAAACATCACATTTAGTGAATGAACTAGCTTGTATGTTAGACTTAAAAAACTTTTTTGGGAATCGCTGCACCGTTTAATCGCTCTTGAAGTAGAAGCTACAACTAAAAAAAAAAGATATTATGGAACCAACGCTTCAGATTGTTCTAGATGGTATATTTTTGTAGACCTTGTTAATATTTTAATTTCGTTATTTTTTTATTGTTGGCCTCTCAATAAAAGACGCATCGTTTTGTCAGAAGCGTAACACATTATAGCACTATACCTGTCTCAAGGCTTGTTTATTAGTTAAGTGTTGGGGTTTTTTTTCTGAGTAGGAGCTATCTGTGGCCAGCAACAAGTTAGGGTTTTTGATCTGTACCCAGGGCTATTTTGGGGCAGTAACGCACAGGAACAGAGTTCCGGCTGACTTCAGAGTTGGCCACGCCCACTACAACCAAAACCTCTGTGCATGCATGGCTACAGAGGGAAGGCCTGGAGAGCGACTCCCCCCCGGCGACTCCAAGGCGGGCAAGGCCAGGGGCCCCCTTGGAAGCAGGCCTATCCAAGGGCTGGCTTGCCCGGACTCCCTGCAGCCAGGGGGCGCCTGGGCAAGCCAAAGGAAGGCATGGGGTCGTGGCCTAATATGCTAATGAGCTGCATTGTCAGGGTTTTGGCCTAATATGCTAATGAGTTTCTGCTGTTGGGTGTGGCCTATTATGCTAATGAGTTCCTGCCCTGTCTGTACCGTCTCTTTTTGAATTTAGATTTAATGCGCTAATGGGAGCCCCCCTCCTGTTCAACTGCAACGAGCATTCTTTTCAGGGGTCGGGCTCTCTCTAAGCTGGAATTGGCATGCTAATCAGATCCTGTTGATTGACCACCTATTATTTAACCACAGTCAAATATGATTAAAATATTCTTTGGAACCAAGAACACCACTGTGAGGCAGCTTCACTTTGTTAATGGAGTTGTCTTATTATTACAGGCAAAAGTGAGGGTCTTTGACCCCCAGCCCTTCAACGGTCAGGGGGGCACATAGTAGTACAGCAGAGCTCCTCCTACTGGATTCCTGCTATCAATGCAGGCATATCCAAGTTGGGGGGGGGAATGTCCTTCTACCTACTTAGTCTGAGAGTGCTTGCCTCGACAAGGGCAGTGGGGGAGGCGTATTAATTTAAATTAATGTGAAACAGTGTATTTTTTTCAACGTCGAGCTGCGTTTGTAATAATCCCAGGCCCACGGATCAATTGCTGAAACATTACCAAATCCTCTAGCTTGAATTAATACTCATCGCAGTTTATAATCCAACGAGCTCATTTATAAATAAACGGAAAATATCTTTTAAATTTGCATTATGACTTCATAGAGTGGTTCCATGCCAGTGTTTCCCCCTGGAGTCGATGTGGTGTTTCTTCCTCCGTATTTGAACAGAGTTGCTCTTAGTATTTAAAACAGACCCTGCTCTGTCTACTTTCTTTCCTAAGAATTCCAAATATTGAATTCACCTTTTGGGCTGCCCTAGCACATTCATCTGATGTTTTCGGTAAACTTATTATGACCTTAAGATCTTGCCTTAGTAGTTAATTCATTGAACATAGCCCCCTCCCCCAAGATACAGCTGGTTAGAATTTTTATTGCCCTGCATACCAATTTGCACCTGCTTAATTTAAACCTCGAGCAACAAACAATGCAGCACACAGTCTAATATAGCCAGGAACAACTAAACAACTGTGAGCTGAAATACCCGCAAGTATAAATGTACAAAAAGAGACTTCAATAAAGTGAAAAGAAACATGTAATTAGCAATATCAGTAACAAATATTACATATGGGAATGAAAAATCCACACAATCCATGAAGGGAAACAGTCAAGTCCAGAGAAGATATCCAACACTTTTCCTAGGTAGTTCATAGTGTTTCAGACTCCCGGTCCTTCCTCAGGAACAAAGAACAACATAGGAAGTCTCATACCAGTTTCTTAACAGGATGATATTATTCAACTTCTTTATGGGCTAGGTCTCCTAAGTTTTAATATGCACCTCTAGGGTTGCTTC
>NW_015162012.1:175265-185435 GCF_001447785.1 Gekko japonicus | reverse complement strand
ATTTAAGCTCACAGTTGTTTTG
The DNA here is from genome assembly GCF_001447785.1 of Gekko japonicus. Classification (NCBI taxonomy): domain Eukaryota; kingdom Metazoa; phylum Chordata; class Lepidosauria; order Squamata; family Gekkonidae; genus Gekko; species Gekko japonicus. Next base: position 185,413 of record NW_015162012.1, on the reverse strand, counting down.
CTGTACCTGGCTAATTTAAACCTCGGCCATCTTGTTATCCACTCCCACATCTGGAGAAATCCATTTGAAACTCTGGCCTGGATTGTAACTTTTGACTCTTTTAGCATCAGCAAACGTAGCTACTCTGCTTTTTGTCTCCTGCTTTGGGTCATTTATAAGTCATTTAAGTAGCTCTGGTCTGTACCCAGCAGTCCTTTTGATTAGAATGATCACAGTTCAAGCTGCCAAATCAAATTGTTTTCTATTGAGTGGTCAGTATTGTAAGACTTCATGCATATCAATGAAGGCTTGTGGAGTTTTACTCAGCAAAAGAAAATGTAGAAGTGGTTGTGAAAGTGAATAAGCAACTGAAGCTGTAATATGGCCCTTATTTTTGCAGAAAAGAAGGTTAGAATGGAGAAAATTATCAAATAAGGTAGTCTAAGGATAGAGATTACATGATAAAGTAAGCACTACTTAAAGTAACACGTAGCAAAACACAGTTGTCAAAACGGAAGAAAAGAATGGAACTAGTCATGTGCAACACCATTAAAAATAAATTGAAGAGTTCCACAAATAAGGTATAGATGGCAAATAAAAGCTTTCCTTTATTGGCCTTAATAAGATAATTCCCCCTTAGACCAAGTTTAATTGGATGTTAACTGGGCACGAAATAACTTGGTTAAGAACTAAATCCCAACTAAATCAAATTAGCCCCTCAATAGATATATGATTGACGGGGGATATACAAAGACGGTGAAAGATACCTTTAACCGTCTTGTTTACTTATCCTTCTATCTATTCATACAATACCTACTATCAAAATATCACCTGTCCAGATCACCTTAACCCAAACTACAAATACATAAAAAAATTCTAGAAGACAATCACAACAAAATGAGCACAGGAAAAAAAATTAAGTTGCAGGTCTAAGGACACTTTCTTGAGAGTAAGGCTGATGGAATATAATGAGATGTAGGATTGCGCCCTTAGATTCTGAGCATGGAAACCTGAGGTGTCTCGTCCTAAAGAAATAGATTCATAGCATGAGAGTGCTTCTAGATCAAGACCTCAGGAGTGTCTTCCACCAACTTCAGCTAGTGAACCAGCTGCAGCCTTTCCTTGATTAAAAGAAAAGATGTGGCCACTGTGGTACATGCCTAGTAACATTTAGGTTAGATTACTGCAAATCACTGTGCCTGGAGCTGCCCTTGAAGACTGTCCTGATCTACAATTTATACAGAATGCTGATTTCAGTGAGACATGGGGACCACATCACTCCAGTCTCAAGCCATCTACACTGGTTCCCTGTTTGTTTCTCGGCCCAATTCGAGGTGCTGACATCAACTTTTAAGTTTCTCTGTGGCTTGGGATCAGCATAACATAAGGAGCACCTACTCCCATCTCATATGAAGATAGCTGACCACAACAGTCACCTTCGGAGGCCCGGCTTTGGGTGCCCCACCATGTGAGTCTAGAAAGGGCCTCCATGGTTGTGTCGCAAAAACTATGGAAATCCCGTCTCAAAGACATTCATCTGCCCCCTTTAGATCATTGGTTTTCTGCTCAGGTGAAGACTTTTTTGCTTGTTTATTTAATTTGGCCTTCCCTCTTTGAACTAGAGATCAAATTGCCAACATTCGCTGGATTATGGAGAAAGCAAGAGAGTACCAGAAAAATATCTACTTCTGCTTCATTGACTATGCTAAAGCTTTTGACTGTGTGGATCACAACAAACTATGGCAGGTCCTTAAAGAGATGGGAGTACCAGACCACCTCACATGTCTCTTGAGAAACCTGTATAAGGGCCAAGAAGCGACAGTTAGAACCGGATACGGAACAACTGATTGGTTCAGCATAGGAAAAGGAGTACAACAAGGATGTATATTGTCACCTTGCTTATTTAATATATATGCAGAGTACATCATGCGAAATGCTGGCCTGGATGAATCACAAGCGGGAATTAAGATTGCTGGGGAAAAGATCAACAACCTCAGATATGCAGACGATACCACTCTAATGGCAGAAAGTGAAGAGGACCTAAAGAGCCTCCTGCTCAGAGTAAAAGAGGAGAGCGCAAAAGTGGGCTTGAAGCTCAACATCAAAAAAACTAAGATCATGGCATCCGGCCCCATCACTCCTTGGCAAATAGAAGGGGAAGTCGTGGAAGTAGTGACAGACTTCACGTTCCTGGGATCCCAGATCACCGCAGACTGTGACTGCAGCCATGAAATTAAAAGACGCCTGCTCCTTGGGAGGAAAGCGATGGCGAACCTAAACAGCATGATAAAAAGTAGAGACATCACCCTGCCAACAAAGATTGAAGGTCAAAGAAGACGGGGACGGCAAAGGATGAGATGGTTAGACAGTGTCATAGATGCAACGAACATGAAATTGAGCCAACTTCAGAGGACGGCAGAAGACAGGAGGGCCTGGCGGGAGCTGGTCCATGGGGTCACGAAGAGTCGGACTCGACTGTGCAACTGAACAACAACAACTTTGACCACCAAAAAAGGCAAGGGCTGAGAATCAGGGAACACGCATGGACAAAATTCATGTGGGATGGAAGTTGTAGAATGGAGGGGAAATGAGTGAGATAACTGAATCCAGTCTGGCTGAATCCAACCCATTGACTTTAAGGTACTCTAATCTCACTAACTGATGAGTTGTAAATTTCATCAGTGATCATCCCTGATAATACCCTAAATCCAATCTTGTTGATGACACTAATTTGGCCCGTAGTCGTGATATTTTTGTGAAAATCTTTGCTGATAAAATCTTTTCCATCAGCTCCAGCTTGGAGGTAAAGTTGGGAGTAGAACTGGTACCTGAGGTGGTTACTGAACCCAGCCTTTCTGTTTGAAAATCCGACTGGGGTAAACAAAGGCCCCGGTCACACGGGCTGGGGGGGGGAGCGTGGCTGTTTGCCCCAGAGCAAACTAACGCGTGGCCGCTGGATCACATGTCTCACCAACGTCCCGTGGTTCGGGGGGAGGTGCCGATCACACGACAATCCTGCGACACGGCAAAGAAGCGGCACGGCGCAATCACAGCAGCAATGGCTAGGCGCTGCTGCCGTGGCAAACGGGGTTGTGGGGTTTTTTAAACCGAAGTGTGCGCATGCGCCGTTGGGTGCTTTGCACATCCCGTGGAGACTTGGAAAAAACAACCTTTTTGCGACGGGACGTGGGCGGGCGCCGGATGCCACGAACTACCACCAGAAACGTGATCAGACGCCCGCCCTTGCCCCATGGTTTCCGGAAACTAGTACCTCGGAGGTCCTAGTTTTTTACGCCGCATCTTCGGCGGGAAGCCTTGGGTTAGCCACGGGAGCTCTACGCTTCCCAGATGTTGTGGTGTGATCGCGCCTGGAAAATCCGTCTATCTTCCGTCTCTGTAGCGTGGCTAATGCTCCGTGTGACCACAGCCAAAAGTACTTCCTATCAGCTGCATTTGGTCTTCCAGCTTTCTCTCTTAGACTCAGCTCCCTTGGCTGTACTGATCCATAGTTCTGTAACTTCATGGTTGGACTACTGTAACACGTTTTATGCGGAGCTGCCCTTGAAAACATCTTGGAAACGGCTACTGATTCAAAATTCAGCTACTTGGTTGTAGTCAAAGGCTAGCTGATTGAAATGTATCGACCCAATTTTATAGCTACTACAATGGCTACCAGTTCATTTCTGGATTCAGTTCAAGTTGCTGGTCCTCCACTGTCTTGGACCTCGTATCCAAAGGTCCATCTTTCTCCAGTTTGGTGTAGTGGTTAGGAGCGCGGACTCTAATCTGGGAGAACCGGGTTTGATTCTCCACTCCTGCACATGCAGCTGCTGGTGTGGCCTTGGGTCAGTCACAAGTTCTCTCAGAGCTGGTCTCTCAAGACCAGTTCTCAGTCAGAGCTCTCTCAGCCCCACCTACATCACAGGGTGTCTATTGTGGAGAGGGGAAGGGAAAGGGATTGTAAACTACCCTGAGACTCCTTCGGGTAGTGAAGGGCAGGGTATAAATCCAATCTCTTCTTCTCACTTCTCCATGTCCACATATACAAATGGGGTTCTGCTGGTCGCTTCTTTCTGGAAATTCTTGCAACCTAGGGTTGGTTGCCTAGCATCCATTATGGCCTGTTCTGTTTCAGTTGTGCCCCACACTTTATAGAATGGTCTCTAAGAAGGGAAAGGGTCCCTCTGTTGAGGTTTTTAGGAAGTGCTATAAGGAAGGCCGAGCGCCAAAGAAGAGATTCTTTTGAACTATGGTGCTGGAGGAGACTCTTGAGAGTCCCTTGGACTGCAAGAAGATCAAATCAGTCAATCCTAAAAGAAATCAACCCTGACTGTTCCCTGGAAGGCCAGATAATGAAACGGAAGCTCAAATACTTTGGCCACCAAATGAGAAGGGAGCACTCACTGGAGAAGACCCTGATGCTGGGAAAGACTGAAGGTCAAAGAAGACGGGGACGGCAAAGGATCAGATGGTTAGACAGTGTCATCGATGCAACGAACATGAAGTTGAGCAAACTTCGGAGGACGGCAGAAGACCGGAAGGCCTGGCGAAATCTGGTCCATGGGGTCACGAAGAGTCGGACTCGACTGTACGACTGAACAACAACAACAACTAGACTGTGTTGTTTGAGGCATTTAATGGGACATAAGCCGCAGGCATGAGGTTTTCCGGGAAACATTTTAAGGAGTGATTTGTGTTTATAGATTTTTTTTTTTAAAAAAATTGTACTTGAGCTGCAATTGCAGGATATAAATGTTTTACTCTTAATAAAAATATTATTCGGGCTTCCTTAGGATTTAATAGGATTTGGGCACTGGGGTTCCCTAACCAGCTATGAAATGTCCCACTTCAGTGAAATTGTTACATAGCCATCCGTTTTCAGACGGAAGTAATTAGCCCAGTACTCCTGCACCATATATTTGCAGAGAACTGAGCTAGCATAATCATCAGTCCATGCTGAAACGAATAGAAGAGGTGGATTGGTCTTTTGTGTAAGTCAGATGACAGAGAAAATAAGCTGACTGGTACCACATGAGCGCACTAAAATGCTGCAATCCTGCGGATTAATGCAAAAGTCTCTTGTATCCAGGGGTCATTTCCTGCAGGAGCGCACAGGAGCGGAGCTCCGGCAGTAAAGAGCCCAGGGGGCGGGCACATGCAACAAGCCCCACCCCCTGCTCCCAGCAGCCCTCAGTCAGAGCAAGAAGCAGCCAGGTAAGTTGGAGAGCTCCCCCCGGTCCAAAACAGTGGCACCTTTAAGACCAAGTTTTATTCAGGTACAAGCTCTCCCTCCTCTGTGAGGAGAGATCTGCACGTCGTCCCCCCCGCAATAGCTAGCAATCCAAAACAGTCCAGTGGAGCTTGAGTGGTGGGTGTTGCCTTCTGACACACGTCCGGGGAAGTCAGGGGTGTGTGGCATATGCAAATAAGTTATGCTAAAGAATTATGCTAATGAGCTCCTGCACCTCTTTTTCTACGAAATGACCCCTGCTTGTATCTCTCTTCTGAATCCCTTTGCTGCTTGTCATTATCGAACTTGAATGGAACAGTGCCCGGAACGGAACATCATATTCCACATACGATGAGGTGGTAGGCTCTCCTCCTTTGGAGGTGTTCAAACAGAGGCTAGATGGCCATCAGACAGCAATGCTGATTCCATGAGCTTAGGCAGATCATGAGAGGGAGGGCAGGAAGGGTTGCCTCAGTACTCAGTTCCCGTGGCCCTTTCTTACACGCCCAGGGAAATGCTGATCACCACGTTGGGGTCAGGAAGCAGTTTTTCTCCAGGCCAATTTGGCCAGGGATCCTGGAGGAGTTTTGGTTTTTTGAACTCTTCTGGGCACAGAGCAGGGGTCACTGGGGTTGTGGGGGGGAGGTATTTGTGAATTTCCTACATTGTGCAGGGGGTTGGACTAGATGACCCTGAAGGTCCCGTCCAACTCTATGATTCTATGAGTGTTTCCCCAGTGGGGAAAGCCTGGCTGCAAGGATAGCCTTAATATCAGAAGTTTGGAAGCATTTAGTGTAAGGGGTTGTCTAGATAACTTGGCAGAGTCCATCGATATATTCCATATTATTTGCTATTTAGAATATGATAGTATATTGCTCTGTGGATGACTTCTTAATACTTTTTGTTTACTTTGTGGACATCTTTGTACTTACATCAATGCATATGCAGTTTTCTCCTCTCTCCTTTTCCTCTTGTTCTCTAGACCAACCATACCATTACATATTAATCATTCTCCCCAAGCGCAAACAAATTTGACACAAACAAGACTTCCTGTGTAAATATTTTAGAGCACAACGGGCCCTGTAAAACCTATCCTCCCTCGTATCTATTAAGTGGGCCCGCATTTTTAAAGTCCCATGTTTTTTGCAGGTGTGCATATTAAAATATATCTGAGCGTGCGCCGAAAGGAATGGTTTAAGAGAGCAGGAGCTCCATTAACAGAGAGATTGAAGAATAATAAGTACTTAGTGGCAGAAAATCACTCCAGGATTATCTTCCACCTTCTATGCAAATAGAGCTGATCTATAGGTTATTGATGGGCACGCATTGATGTGTCTTTTAGCTGAGCTGTATGACAATGGAGAAATAAAATAATTCCTTTTTATTAGCAGGATATCTACATCTATTGAAAGCCAAAGCCTTTATTTGCTGGAAACTGCCCCTTTGGCAAAGCTAGGTTCAGAACGTCAAATCCATCTTTGCCCCACTTGTCAAATACAATTTCGGAGCAAATAGAGTGGCGGAACAGAGTGGGGAAAGCAGAGAGAAATGGAACGGTAAATTGAATGGCCTTCAGAATAGGAAGTCAATGTAAAATCCAGTTCTGCCATTCATCTCTGGAATGTTCAGATTGCATGGCATTAAAAAGGCCTTAAAAATCTTCATTTTATATACCATCTATCAACCGTTCAAGCACTTTCACACTGAAGGCAGTTAACCGTGCGTTAATGGTAATGAACCAGTTATTTAGGACTTGCATGGTAAACATATCCTCTGGAAATTTTTAAGGGTTTTAAATTAATGATTTCAGCTTTCAAACTCTGGAAAAGCTACTATAAGTAACTGTGCAATTTCCATTGACCAAGAATAGGAATACTTTAATCATTTTTTTCAGCTTGATTAAGATGTATTCATTAGAATTTTAGAAACCTACGGGGTAATTATTCCTTACCCTGCATTTTAATTTGTGTTCTATTACTGTATTCAGCTACCACTTAGAAGACATAGTTTTAAAGTATTCTAAATTACCGATGTTTTACTTTCACCCATTAAGAAGCTTTTTTTATTTAAAAAAATAGAAGCCTGTTCACCCAAAGGAAAACATTTTGAAGCCCTGTCGATTTCATTGATAAAGATTTAACTTTACACTTTATTTTTCTATTGAAATAAATGGGCCTTTGGCTGGATCGTACTTGTAGATTTTTCCACCCCTTGTAAACATCGAATTGCTGGGTGCCAACTCTGTTTGCTTATAAACATACTGACACGGCAAAGTTAAATGATTACTTATGGTCGGTTAGGGTGCCAGTCAGTAAGCACTGCTGTTTTAACCACCTCCATTCATTACTTGATGATGATGAAGAAGAAGAGATTGGATTTATACCCCACCCTTCACTACCCATGGGAGTCTCAGAGCAGCTTACAAACTCCTTTCCCTTCCCCTCCCCACAACAGACACCCTGTGAGGTGGGTGGGGCTGAGAGAGCTCTGATAGAAACTGCTCTTTTTCAAGAACAGCTGTGCCAGAACTATGGCTTGCCCAAGGTCATCCAGCAGCTGCAAGTGGAGGAGTAGGGAATCAAACCCAGTTCTCCCAGATTAGAGTCCGCACACTTAACCACTACACCAAACTGGATGGGTTTTGCAGGAGAATTTTGCGGCCTGCTTTCAGGCCAGGCCAGTGCATGTCTTTCTTGTTGCACAGGTGGCTGGGGAAACACAGCGCATCCTTCGGTCAGAAATTGTTCAAGTAACAGCACAACGTTTCTGGTCTTTTGGCACTGGAACTCGATTCTTTTACGCGTGTGTGTGTGTGATATATTCTTGATCAGCCCCCAGAACCATGGGCAGGCAGCCTTCTTGTGACAGAGGTAAAAAGGTAAAGGTAAAGGTTCCCTTGCTCGAAAGCCAGTCGAGTCCGACTCTAGGGTTGCGGTGCTCGTCTCCGTTTCAAAGCCAAAGAGCCAGCGCTGTCCAAAGATGTTTCCGTGGTCATGTGGCCGGCATGACTAAACCCCAAGGCGCACGGAACGCTGTTACCTTCCCACCGAAGCGGTACCTATTTATCTACTTGCAATTTCTTGCTTTCGAACTGCTAGGTTGACAGGAGCTGGAACTAGAGACGGGAGCTCACTCCGTCATGCGGCACACTCGGGTCTCGAACTGCTGAACGACCGACCTTCTAAAAAAACAAATGTCTCATACTTGTTAGTTGTTGTTGTTGTTGTTTTTCTCTAGAAGATATTTAAGCAGCTGTTTCTAGTTAAAGGGTTTCCTTCATTGGAAACGAATCACCATTCATTCTACGGCTGCATTAGAACCAAAGTTCCGTAGGGTCTGGTTTGACGGAAGTAAAGTGTCACAGAGGGATGATTTTGGCGAGGGTAAGAATAGCTCTCCTTCCTGAAGAAATTATGCTTAATCTGTACTGCCGCATGCGCCATTGGCAGATGTGTGTGTGCGCGGATTGAGGAAGGAACAACATTGCGAAGTGAGCATCCTCTCCGATGTCAGTTTGCTTTTTGTTGATCATGCATAATTCTTGTTGCATCTACTGGTTAAACTCCTTCTTCAGAAATGTCATCGTGCTTAAATTATTGATGTTGACTTTTTCTCATGGGACCTAATATGCCATAGATAATTGCCATTGGGTTCTCTCCAAGAGGGAATGTAGGGAGGCAAGCAATCAATCAAGTTCCACGCACTGAAGAAGAAGAGATTGGATTTATACCCCGCCCTTCACTACCCAAAGGTGTCTCAGAGCGGCTTACAAACTCCTTTCCCTTCCCCTCCCTGCAACAGACACCCTGTGAGGTCGGTGGGGCTGAGAGAGCTCTTGACAGAAACTGCTCTTTTTCCAGAACAGCTCTTATCAGAACTATGGCTTGCCCAAGGTCATCCAGCCAGGTGCAAGTGGAGGAGTGGGGAATCAAACCCGGTTCTCCCAGATTAGAGTCCGCGCACTTAACCACTACACCAAACTGGCATTACAGCAGATGAACGAGAATGGTGTAGTACCAGTCTTTCAAAAGATAACATGTTTCTCATAAGCCAGCTTTTCAGCCTTTCTCCTTTTAACTCGTCTTGCACAGCAGATCCTTGGAAATGGTTTATTTTGTTGTAAATAGGATGGATGGCGACTTGCCGCTTGTGTTGACATTTAAACTCTCACAGGCCTTCAGCGTAAATCAGTACATTAGAAAGGCAAACAAGATGTTCAGCACCAAGGACAGCACCAGCATTGTCCTTCATATGCGGATGTGCATGTAATGTAGTTATTTGCTAATATTAAGAAATGGTGTTTTGGCACTTTTATGGCTCCTTTTGTGCAATTTTCATGACAGGTCTGGGAAATACTTCTCCCAAATATCATGAAATGTCTGAACGATTATCATCAACTAGTCCTGAACGAAATCCAGTTGCTGTGGCTTCAAACTATAAAGAAGGTAAAGGTTTCCCTTGCTCGAAAGCTAGTCGAATCCAACTCTAGGGATGCGGTGCTCATTTCCGTTTCCAAGCCGAAGAGCCAGTGCTTTTCAAACACTTTTCCGTGTTCATGTGGCCGACATGACTAAACACCAAGGCACACGGAACGCTGTTACCTTCCCACCGAAGGGGTACCTATTTATCTACTTGCAATTTCTTGCTTTCGAACTTCTAGGTTGGCAGGAGCTGGAACCAGAGACAGGAGCTCACTCCGTCAGGTGGCACTCGGGTCTCGAACTGCCGTACTACTGACCTTCTGGTCTGCAGTTCAGCATCTTAACTTAAAGTCCAAATGACTTTCAATGAAAAAATGCTTCATTATTAATAATTAGGATTTTAGAGGTCTCTAGCTAGAAAGCAATAAAATGATGAATAAATGCCACAGGATTTTTTTTCTTAATCTTCTGGGGGGGGGTTGTTTCGGTTTGTTTGGGGGGGGTTGGGGGGTTTTTCA
>NW_015162012.1:160798-175239 GCF_001447785.1 Gekko japonicus | reverse complement strand
TTCGTTTTGTTTGGGGGGGGTTGGGGGGATTTTAACACCACCTCTCCAGATGCCCGCTTTGGGTTCTGATTAAGACTTTTAGTTTTACGGTGCCGTGGTTTAGAAACCCATTATCTAATTCATTAAATTGATATTGTTCTATTTATTCAAGGTCACCGGTGCAAATATTTCAAGTATGCATTGCCAGACAGAACACCTCTCTTTGGAGCCTGTCGCAGCATCAAGTTTGCACATTTTACAATGAACTTTGAGCTCCTTGGATGAATGGAGGAATTAAAAAACGTGCTGAATAAATAAACCCAAAGAAGATAGACCAAGATGGGTAGCCGTGTTAGTCTGTCTGTAGCAGCAGAAAAGAGCAAGACTAACAATATGTGTGGCAGGGGAGGAGCTTGCGTGAGTCTCTGCTATCTGAAGAAGGGTACCTATTTATCTACTTGCAATTTCTTGCTTTAGAACTGCTAGGTTGGCAGGAGCTGGAACTAGAGACGGGAGCTCACTCCGTCATGCGGCACACTCGGGTCTCGAACTGCTGAACGACCGACCTTCCACAGCCTGCAGTTCAGCGTCTTAACCACTTGAGCCACCGCAGCTCCCACAAAAGCTCCTACCCTGCCACATATTTTGTTCGTCTTTAAGGTGCTACCAGACTCTTGCTCTTTTCTAAATCCAAAGAAGTCCTTGAACTGAAGCAACCAGAATTTTCCCCCTCTGCATCTGTGAGTGGAACCCAGGCCATTCACAACACTAGCAGCAAGGAATACTAATCTGCCAGAGGGTCATAATTACACAGCAAATTATACTCACCAGCAGGGCTATTTTTGGGCAGGAGCGCACAGGAACGGAGTTCCGGCTGGCTTCAGAGTCTGCCACGCCCACTACAGCCAAAAACTCTGCCTGCGTGGCTACAGAGGGAAGGCCTGGAGAGTGACACACACACCCCGGCGACTCCAAGGCGGGTGGGCCGGGGGGGGGGCCCTGGAAGGATCAGGGAGGCATTTAAATGCCTCCCGTGCCTTCCCAGGCCTGTCCAAGGGCTGGCTTGCCCCGGCTCCCCGCAGCCGCAGGGCACCTGGGCAACCCAAGGGAAGGCATGGGGTGTGGCCTATTATGCTAATGAGTTCCTGCTACAAAAAAAAAGTTCTACAAAAAAAGCCCTGCTCACCAGATTCCTCAGCACCAAAACTTCATTTATTGCATGGTCAAAGGCTCGTTTCTAGCCCTCAGATGGTTAAGAATAGTGCATGTGGTGCCAGCTGCAGTTCTAAAACTAGACAGAGGATGGGATCCACCAGTGACCAGGAGAGGGGCTTTTCTACTCCCCCTTGCAGTTCCTCCTCTTCCATTGAATTATCTCTCTTTGCATACCCTGCCCTATTTATCTTTCAGTGGCTGAATCTAGCCAGTTACTCTCTCTCTCTCTCTTCTGCTCCTTACTAGAGGCTCACAAGCCATCCCACATGACCTTTGTACATGAAGGCCCCACATTCCCCAGTACAGCCTTTGGGAGGCGGGATCAGAAGGGACCTCTCCTTCCTTTTTTCACCAACAGAAAACCCGGTCTGATTCAGCCCAGTGTCTCACAATATCGATAATTTACTACCGTCCTCTGTGTGGGTCTGTGTGTGTGTGTATCTGTACACACACTCAGTCACTGCTCACGTCTTCAGATAGGTGTGTCTCCTTCAGATAAGTGCATCTGAAGAAGTGAGCAGGGACTCACAAAAGCTCCTACGCTGCCACAAGCGGACTGCTGCTCTTTTCTTCTGTTTAGGATTGCGCTGTCGTCGTGTGAGTATATCGCTAGCCTCCCAAAGACTGCCAAACGTGGGCTATTCTGCCGTGAGGGGGGCTTGAGAGAGAGAACGCAGGAGAAAAATGAATCTACGTTGTCTCCTTCCACCAGACCAAACATTTCATTCTATTTTAAGGGTTTGCCTCTTTCCTGACAGTTAGTGTCTGCATTCAATCACATCCTGTCAACACAGTTTTATTTAGTATGAATAAATAGGACATAATTAGCCAAAAATGAGTTTCATAATTACAGGTGTAGGGGTGCTTTATTTGTTAAGCCTTCATACCTTAGGGAAATTGCCAAGGATGTTTTAAACCTGGAACGTACATTTATCAAGGTGATTATTTAGCTGCGATTAGATCCATCTGACTCCCCCCCCCCCGGTTTCCCTAGAGTCTTCTGATGTTCATACCTTGATCCTGAAATGCAAATGTGTGCAGTGTTCAGTAATATTTACTTCAGCGTGAGGGGGAAAATGAGATTTTTCTGGCTACATAATTCTCTGGATAATCTTATCTATACAGCCGGATTAGCCTGTCCTGCTGTTGGTACACATGTTACGTCGAGCCCTGTCCTTGCTGCACTGGAATTGAGCTAATGCAGGAATTTAAATACCTGGAGAAAGCCAATCTGTATGGATTAGGGATGGGCACAAACCCAAAAGTCCTGATTCAGTTTGGGGTTCAGGGCAGCCCCCAAACCAAGCAAAAATGCCCTGAACTGAACTGAACCAGCCTGTTGAGAAGGGGGGGGGGGTGAGATCACCTGGGAAGGGTTAAACAGCTGGCAGCCATTTAGCCCGTTTCACTTCCCCCCGCTTTGAAGTGGGGGGAGTGAAATGGATGGGTTTAATGGCTCGCATCCATTTAAACCTAACAGCTGACGGGCCGACCCACCCCACTTTCAGCTTTAAATGTCTGGCAGCCATTTCACCGGTTGGCCTTGCTTCCCTCCACTTCCAAACCGGGGGGGGGAGTGAAACTGACGGCTGAAATGGCTGCAAGCCTAACTGAAGGGCTTTTAAACCTAACAGCTCAACGGCGGACCTGCGCTGCTCAGCTGTTAGGTTTAAATGGCCTGAACAGCTGGACTGAACCGAACAAAAGTCTGGTAAATGTTTGGGGGAGGCCAAAACAGGGGTTTGTGCCTGTCGGGGGCCAGCTTATGGTTTAGGATAAAAGAAGAAGAAGAGGTTGGATTTATACCTCACCCGGAACGTAACGGACCCAGCCGTTTGGGAAGGGGGGGGGGGTGAGATCACCTGGGAAGGGTTAAACAGCTGGCAGCCATTTAGCCCGTTTCACTTCCCCCCGCTTTGAAGTGGGGGGAGTGAAATGGATGGGTTTAATGGCTCGCATCCATTTAAACCTAACAGCTGACGGGCCGACCCACCCCACTTTCAGCTTTAAATGTCTGGCAGCCATTTCACCGGTTGGCCTTGCTTCCCTCCACTTCCAAACCGGGGGGGGGAGTGAAACTGACGGCTGAAATGGCTGCAAGCCTAACTGAAGGGCTTTTAAACCTAACAGCTCAACGGCGGACCTGCGCTGCTCAGCTGTTAGGTTTAAATGGCCTGAACAGCTGGACTGAACCGAACAAAAGTCTGGTAAATGTTTGGGGGAGGCCAAAACAGGGGTTTGTGCCTGTCGGGGGCCAGCTTATGGTTTAGGATAAAAGAAGAAGAAGAGGTTGGATTTATACCTCACCTTTCTCTACCCAAAGGTGTCTCAGAGCGGCTTACAAACTCCTTTCCCTTCCCCTCCCCACAACAGACACCCCGTGAGGTAGGTCGGGTTGAGAGAGCTCTTGACAGAAACTGTTCTTTTTCAAGAAGAAGAAGAGATTGGATTTATACCCCACCCTTCACTCCCCAAAGGAGTCTCAGAGCAGCTTACCTTCCCCTCAACAGACACCCTATGAGGTAGGCGGGGCTGAGAGAGCTCTGACAGAAACTGCTCTCTTTTTTTTTAAGAACAGCTCTTATCAGAACTACGGCTTGCCCAAGGTCATCCAGCCAGGTGCAAGTGGAGGAGTGGGGAATCAAACCCGGTTCTCCCGGATTAGAGTCCGCGCACTTAATCACAACACCAAACTGGCTCAGAGTGGACAGGGTGCATGAACTGAGAGCATGCAGCAGAGACCACTGCAGAAAACCTCTCACTTTGCATGGGTGCAGCACCACACAACTGGGTGGGCCACACACTGGTTATTGTTATTCTGAGTCAAGCGGGTACAGGAGGTAGACTGAGGTCTCCTGGTTGCTTACTGCCCAGTTTCTGGTAAAACACTGAACACCTACTGGTGCTTGAGATTCCTTGCAAAGAATACTGTACCAGGGGTCTTTGATCTAATTCCATAAGGCTTAAGAGAAGAAGAAGAGCCCTCCTGCATCAGACCGGTGGTCCATCTAATCCAGCATCCTGTCACACACAGGGGCCAACCAGTTCCTCTAGAGGGACAACCACAGGGCAGAGAGGCCAAGGCCTTCCCCTGATAAGAACCTCAGAAGAGCCCTGCTGGGTCAGACCAGTGAGGGTCCATCTAGTCCAGCCTCCTTTCACACACAGGGTCCAACCAGTTCCTCTAGAGGGACAACCACAGGGCAGAGAGGCCGAGGCCTTCCCCTGATGTTGCTTCCTGGATGTTCCCTGTAGTCACCATGGCTAGTAGCCACTGACAGACCTATCCTCCATGACTCCGTCTAATCCTCTTGTAAATCCGTTTATGCCTGCGGCCATCATTACATCCACTGGCAGCAAATTCCACATTTCAATCACTTGTCGTATCACATTGTTATACAAGTTAATATCCAGTCAAAAACAGGAGATTGAAGTCAAAATGAGGAGGGAGATCTTGTGTTTAATTGCAATCAGACACGGAAAACAGTTGGGCCAAATGACCCATCCCTTCCTGAAAACAGCAGCTATGGCATGAGTACATGCCCCACACTTTCCACAGTGCACACAGGTGCAAAGAATTAACTGAGCTTCTCTGCCATCTCCCCATCTTCCTTTACAATCCTTCATTTCCTGCTCTGGATATATTTAAAGAAATGTTTGTTTGCCTTGACGCTTTTGGAAATCTACTTGTCAGATCCTCTTTTCACATGCCTAATTGTCAACTCTGAATCCTTTCGCCACTGTCTGCCTCTCCATAGTGACCCTGGGCTTCCTCGGTGGTCTCCCATCCACGTACTAAGGCCCACCCTCCTTAGCTTCTAAGATCTGATCAGAACAGGCCAGCCTGGGCCATCCAGGTGTGGGCACCTGTTGAGCTGGGGCTGGTAAAATCTGGTTAAAACTCCCTTCTCTGCTAAAAGGCTCAACGGATCATCCGAGGTTAGGTTAGTAACAGTGGCTTCCATATCTCACAGGCTTGTTGTGAGGGGAAACGGGGGAAACCACGTACATGACCATGAGCTCTTTTCAGGAAGGTCAAGACAAAAGTATAATAGAAGAAATAAAGGCAGCAAGGTTAACCTGTTTTGTTTGACCAGCTACAAACTGGTAAAGCAGAGCCACTATGGGTGCGTTCAGACAGCTCTTTAGATCCGCGCAAGGCATGGGTGCCTCGTGGATTTAAATGTAAACATCAACATCCGGGAAATGTCCATCTTCCGTGAGCATCCCGTTTTGCTGCGCTTAGGAGCCGTACTAAAAAGATACTACTTTAAATCTGGAGTTTTCGGCTCTGACGGGCCACTTGCGGACTTTCCCCCGTCTGATCGTTCCAGCGCGCAATTAAAAATGGTGCCCGTTCGGGATGGTCTGATGTCAGACCATCCCGAACGGGCGCCATTTTTTAAAACATCTTGATTCTGCGCATGCGCGAATAACCAAAGACGCAATATCATGCGCAAACTTTTGTTTTTTAAAAAAGCCACCGTGCGCGCGCCTCGTTCAGTGAACGGCATCTAAACAATCCACAGCAGAAGCAGCACGCGGTAAGGCGATCCCCATGGTGGATGTCTGGTTGTGCGAGGATGGATTTAAAAGATCGGGATCAAATTTGAGCCGGCATAATGGTGGGATTAGCTGCCCGTCTGAACGCACCCTATATTAATAGTTGTTGTAGATTTTCCAGGCTGTATTGTCGTGGTCTTGGCATTGTAGAACCTGACCACGTGCCAAGGCCACGGCCATACAGCCCGGAAAATCTATAACAACTGATGAACTCCAGCCGTGAAAGCCTCCGACAACATATTCGCTATATTAACTTCACAGAGAGCATCTTAATATGGAGAAGACGACCATGGAAAAAGAACTTTGTGAAACTTGAGTGATTATATCCTCGTCAACGGAAATCGGCTGACTTGAAACTCGCTGACCACAACACTGAGCTCTTTCTCTTCGTTGCACTCATGACGTTCTCCCGTCGGCTTGTAGAATATTCTGTGTGAGCAATATAATCAAAAGAGTAAAAATAAAGCTTTTTAGATTTGTAGGGTGGCTTTCTTTTCCGCGCTGCTTTTTTAGTGCACTAATCAAGGGTTTTATGGGAAGCCAAGCTACGGCGTCTGGGGAATTAAATCCTAGCTTTCGAAAGTTCTAGTCTTGCCTAAGAGAAAACAAATTTAGCTTTCAGATAAACATTAAAAGTGGCAGCTGTTTACTTCCAGAAGAATTTTACATTTCCATAATACTAGCCTTCAGAAATAATCTTACAAAGTAAAAATATAATGTACAAATATTTTTAGCGGTTTACAATAATCCGGTTACAGTAAATACAAATGCTAGAGCAAATGCTTCAGTAATAGTTCCGAGGACTTTTACAGAAAAGGAAGTACAAGCAGGGAGCCGAACCTCAAGCTTTCCCAGTTCCTGTCCTCCTGATGTATTGAGCAGCAGTTCAATTCAGTGTCTCATTCACTATTGAGGTTCTTCAGGGACTATGCCCAGTTAGATTGGGTGTCTTCATTTTGGATGCAGGCTTTTTTGGATCTGGGGCAGTTAAGATACCGTACATGAAATTCAAGTGCTTTCAAAGCTGGGGTTTTATTATGAATTGTGACAGTCAGCTATTTGACTGGTAGAGGGTGTTCTGCAACTCAAGATGTAGACAAGTTCTTGGGGATTGCAGCTGTATCTTCACAGGATTCTTGCTGTTCCAAGCAACACTGTCTTCTGCAGATGAGCTGGTGTTGTTGTTGTTGTTTTTACAAATTGTCACAGTGAGATATTTGACTAGTAGCTGGTGTTCTGCAGTTTCAGACCTAGCTAGGGTTGCCTAGTGTACTCACCCTTGGCAGCGGGGGAGCCTGGCTGGGCTCCGGGAGCTCGCGTCGGGCGCGCGCACGTGCAAAGCGCATGCGCGCTGCCAGCACGTCACAGGAAGTGACGTGCTACGTCGCTCACTTTGGGGGTGTGGCCCAGATCATCGGGAGGGAAACCGTATGGTTTCCCCCACGATCTGGGCCACGCCCCCAACGTGAGTGACATGGCGACGCAGCTTCGGGGCGGAGTTCCCCCCGGGGCCCGATTCCGCCACGGCGGAAATCGGGCCTCCAAAGCGGGGGCTTCCCCGCCCCCCGCCCCCACTTGGCAGCTCTAGACCTAGCCATGTTCTTAGGAATTACAGATGTATCTTGTAGATGTACAGGTATTGGGGGGTTTAAGTTGCCTATGTTGTACTTGGTATAGTATTTCTAAGTAGTTTCTTGGAGCAGCAGGTTTGATGCTTCAGGCCTGTTTGGATGGACATGAGATGGTGACAAGCAGGAAATCTGCAAGGGCTTGTGGAGTCACTTCATTTTCCTGTGTTTTTTCTGTTTCTCACCTCCTGGCTGCACCTATATCTTTTTCCTGCTTCCTTCCCTACTTCCCACTCACCAACCAACCTTTCTTTCATCTGCCCCGCCTCCAGTATTCAGCTGTATTTATTATGTATTTATGTCATTTATGCCCCACACCAATGGGGACAAAAAGCAGCTTGCAAAACTCTCCTCCATTTTTAACCTTACAACAATCCTTTGAGGTAGATCAAGGTATGATAAAGTGCTGGTTCAAGGTCACCCAGTAAGCTTAGAAGAAGAGGAGGAGGAGGAAGAGGAGGAGGAAGAGGAGGAGATTGAATTTATACCTTGCCCTTCACTCGGAGTCTCAGAGCAGCTTACAAACTCCTTTCCCCCTCCCCACAACAGACACCCTGTGAGGTAGGTGGGGCTGAGAGAGCTCTTTCAAGGACTCCCCTTGAGAGAACAGCTCTGACAAAAACATGGCTTGCCCAAGGTCATCCAGCAGCTGCAAGTGGAGGAGTGGGGAATCAAACCCGGTTCTCCACACACTTAACCACTACACCAAACTGGGGAGCTGAACCTGGCTCTGTCAGATCCTAGTCTGACACTCTAACCACTACACCACATTGGCTCTCAGCTTCCCCTCCTTCCTTCCCCCTGACAGCCTCTTCATGGGCTAGGTCTAACCAAGTTGCAGAATTTGTTTGGTAGCAAGTTGT
Source organism: Gekko japonicus (assembly GCF_001447785.1). NCBI lineage: Eukaryota > Metazoa > Chordata > Lepidosauria > Squamata > Gekkonidae > Gekko > Gekko japonicus. The sequence continues at coordinate 166,991 of NW_015162012.1, read as the reverse complement.
TCAGTGAATTGCTTGATGGCCACTATTGGGCCTGGCCAAATCACACAAGTTGCCTGGAGGCTGCTGCTGGGCCCAAGTGAGTTGTGTAGCGTTGAGTTGTAGCCACTACTTCGTCTGAGTGAGCTGCACAAATGGCATGGTTGCCCAGTGGTCGCTGCTCGGCCTTGCCCTGGTGAGTGTGTCTTTCAGGGTAGAAGTGATGGGAACAGGAGTGACTGGGCATCCAAAATAGCCCTGGAAAGGGCTCTCCTCTCTGCTTTTTACTGACAGAAACCACGGTTTGACAGCGGGCAATGGTGTTATGGTTGCCTAGCAACCAATGGCCAGTGAGATCTCAGAAGGCATTCCTTTCTTATTTCTTTGATTCTATGTGTTATCACCCCACCTTTCTCCTGCAAAACAGGACCCAAGGCAACTTACGATAAGAATTTTTTTCCCCAGTTTGTGAAAAGATCTGTCGTCTGTTCATGGTTCCAGTCTCCAGATTTATGTATCCACAGATGGGGCCACATTGAGAATTAGATGTATTGTTATAATCTGGGCGTCTGTGAACCTTTGTAAACGTAATGATGATGTAACGGTAGATTTACGTGGTGATCCGTTTCCAGGAATTCCATATAGATACTTGCCAAGATGTTGTTGTTTGAAAATGGTTTCCTGTTTTCTCCCAGCCATTCAGAGAAGAAAGAAAGCATTAGACAATCCCTTTACTTTTGATCTTTTGGGGGGATCAGAATGATTCAAAGGCAATAGCAACAGTCAAGGACTGGTACCCTATCTCAAGTCTTTAAAATCTAAGGATCATGAAAGTAAGAGAGGCTGGTATTATTATGTAATTTATGAACTACTGTCAGAGAAAACATATATGCTCAAATTGTATTCTTCAGTCACACTTTCCACTGGAATGAAACTGCAGTGTTAATATTCAAGCAGCCACATATCTTGCCCAATCTATACATTCATTATGAACGGGATCATATGGCATATCTTTTCCCTTATAGAAATTCAGCAAGGAATTAATTCTCTCTTCAGCCCTGGCCTGCCGTTTGGATTGAAAAGTGATCTATGGGAGTTTTGATAAGAAGGAATTGTTTCTCCTCATTCTCTGCAGAAACCACGAACGCTGGGGAATTTTTTTAATAACTCTGAGGTTTCGAGATCCCCTGGAAAGTGTTCTCATGTTTTGCACCACAGAAACAAAATGAAACGAAATAAGGAGGCCCTTCAAAAGCAAGTCATAAAGCATGTTGAAAGATCTTTACATTATTTTGGTGCTCAAAGGGCTTGTTTTGAATGGATTTCTTTTGTTTGTTTGTTTCTGTGTTTCCAACAATTGAAATTTCTTAGGGGTACCCAAATCTCTGGGTCATGGAAGTTTGCGGTTGTGAGCCGGGGTCATTTCATAGAGACACAGGTCCAGGAGCTCATTAGCACAACTCATTTGCATATGCCACACCCCCTGACATCATCGGAAGTGTGTCAGAAGGCAAAACCCACCGCTAAGGCTCCACTGGACTCTTGGATGGCTAGCTATGGGGGGGGGGTGCACAGATCTGCCCTCACAGAGGAGGGACAGCTTGTACCTGAATAAACCTTGGCCTTAAAGGTGCCACTGGACTCTTTTGGATTGCAAGCTATTGGGGGGGGCTCTGCAACTTGCCTGGCTGCTTCTTCCTCCTTGTGGCCTGGGGCTGCTGGGAGCAGGGGGCGGGGCTTGTCACATGTGCCCACCCCCTGGGCTCTTTACTGCTGGAGCTCCACTCCTGTGCGCTCCTGCAGGAAATGACCCCTGGTTGTGAGACTTCTTTTGAAGAAGAAGAAAGTTTCCCGCACAGCCCGTAATGTTTGCAAACAGCAAGGAAATAAGAAGGAGGGTCCTCTCTACACTACATGTATTCTGCCTCTTGAAGTTCTGAAAAATTCGATGGACGGGTGTCAGAGAAAAGCTGCAAGAGTAAAGGAAGAATGGAGCTCATTCAGGATGTAGCTGACAGAGCCCTCCGTAGTAATCGTATCCTGAATCTGATCTGCTTGACTTGTTCAAGGTGGTGTAGCCATTGGTTGACATAAGCACCCTGGGCTAGAGTGAGGTGAGATCCGTTCTGACAGTGTTCACATGAACAAACAGTTATTAGTTTGTTTTTGTTGTTGTTCAGTCACACAGTCGAGTCCGACTCTTCGCGACCCCATGGACCAGATCATGCCAGGCCCTCCTGTCTTCCGCCGTCCTCCGGAGTTTGCTCAATTCCATGATCGTTGCCTCTATGACACTGTCTAACCATCTCATCCTTTGCCGTCCCCGTCTTCTTTGACCTTCAATCTTTCCCAGCATCAGGGTCTTCTCCAGGGAGTGTTCCCTTCTCATTGGGTGGCCAAAGTCTTTGAGCTTCAGTTTCATGACAGCAGCCATGAAATTAAAAGACGCCTGCTCCTTGGGAGGAAAGTGATGGCGAACCTAAACAGCATGATAAAAAGTAGAGACATCTCCCTGCCAACAAAAGTCCGCATGGTCAAAGCAATGGTATTCCCAGTAGTCATGTATGGCTGTGAGAGTTGGACTATAAGGAAGGCCGAGCGCCGAAGAATAGATTCTTTTGAATGCTGGTGCTGGAGAAGACTCTTGAAAGTCCCCTGGACTTCAAGAAGATCAAATCAGTCAATCCTAAAATAAATCAACCCTGACTGTTCCCTGGAAGGCCAGAGAATGAAACTGAAGCTCAAGAGAATAGCAAAAGTAGTTGTTCCGCCCTCGATCTCCTGTTTCCCCCGGTTGCACTGTTCAATCCTTAGTTTTTAGGAACAAGAAGACATGGGGGAAATAGGGGGAGATGTGGGTCAAAATGAGGCCATGCAGCAAATAGTGGGAAATTGAGTGGTACAGCTGGGGGAAATGAGATCAAGGGCGGAACATTTCCTTGCTGTTTGCAACTGCTTTTGTGGAATCAGTCTAAGGAAATTAATGGCAGGGTATGAGCTTTCTTGAGTCACTGCTCACTTCTTCTGAAAAAGTGAGCAGTGACTCCACGAAAGCTGCCACAAATTTCGTTAGTCTTTAAGGTGCTCCTGGACTCTTACTCTTTTCTACTGCTACTGACAGACTGAAGGAAGGAAGGAAGGAAGGAAGGAAGGAAGGAAGGAAGGAAGGAAGGAAGGAAGGAAGGAAGGAAGGGGGAGAGAGAAAGAGAGAGAGAAAGGAAGGAGAAAGAAAGGAGAGAGAGAGAAAGGAAGAAAGTGGGGGTAGAGAGAGAAAGGAAGGAAGGGGGAGAGAGAAAGAGAGAGAGAGGAAGGAAGAAAGTGTGGGGGGGAGAGAGAAAGGAAGGAAGGGGAGAGAGAAAGAGAGAGAGAGAGAGGAAGGAAGGAGAAAGAAAGAGAGAGAGAAAGGAAGGAAGGAAGAAGGGGGGAGGCGGGGGGGCCTGCAAAAGATTCTCCCATCAGTTGGGGGGGGAGAAGGAATCGCCACCGCCGGCCTCTAACTGGGTGGGTGGGTAAGGGAGGGAAATCGGGCCGCGGCGAGGGGTGCATTGCTGCCACCGTTGCTGCGCCGTTCGCACGCAGCGTTCGCCTCCCAGCCAATGCCATGGCAGCAGCCTTGAGCGCCAGCTGGCCAGTCAATGGCTGACGGAGCGCATTTTGTCTCCGCTCAGTCTTACGCTGCGTCTTACTCAATTATATTTATTAGCAAATTTATACCCCGCCCTCCCCGCAAAGCAGGCTCAGGGCGGCTTCCAAATGCCATAAAGACAGGCTAAAAACATACAATAATAAAACACAGCAGTTAAAAGCAAAGTGCTGGCAGCAGTTAAAAATTCGCTTAGACGGAATGCTTTCAAATGGATTTCCAACTATCTGAAAGTGCTTAGATGTTCTTCTGCTCCGACCTTTATGGCAGCTGCTCGATGGTAAAGTTAGGGGCCCGGGTGCTACAGCTTGAGAGAGGTTTCCATAAAACAAAGTGACAGGGCCTGTATGAAGTTAGTAAGCTACTGTGTGTACCCCCCAGGTTCCAATGGCTGGTGTTTCACACTGTTTTGATGATGATTGCAGCGATTCTATGGATGTGAGCAAGACTCAGTACCATGGTCACAAAGCATAGTTTGTGAAGATGGTTTTTAGGATATGGCTGTAAGAAAACAGGGTGGGGGGAATTAAATCTACTAGTGGATGCATCAAGATCTGTTAGGAAACTGCTTGTGATTATGCTGTTACTTCATTCTGAGAGGGGCAGATGTCTAAACAGAAACTGTGAACAGAAAAGTTTGTCTGGTGATGTAGTTTTATTCAGGACAACTCAAACAATGTCGCACTGCCTAAGGAACTAATAGCCCAGAGAACAGGCAAAGTTATCTGCAGATGAAATTCAATACGGTGCCCATTGGGGAAGAATAAACAACCCCAGCTGTACTTAGGAACTGCTGGAGTCTAAATGGCCTATTCATGTTAAGAAAGGAATCTCGGAGCTATTGTGTGTACTTGCCAGGAAATAGCGGCTGAATACATTGGCAGCCGGCAGAAAGGCAAACAAGAATTTTAGGAACAGTTGAGAAAGCAATTGAAGATTGGACAGACAATAGCATCATACATCTCTGTAAACCAGTGGCACATCCCCCATCTTTTTTAACTGCTTTGGTCACCCCTCTAAAGAAGAATATGGCATCTAAGCTGGAAAAAGGCACAGAGATTTGCTCGAAAACGGTTTCCTTCCCACTGAAGCCAGTAAAAAGGCACAGAGATAAGCAGAAGAATCAGCTCATTTTCCACGTGAGGAAAAAGGGAAAGGGCTCCTCGTGTAAGAGAAGGCACGGCAAAATGTGAGATATGAAATCTATACAACAGCGTTGTATAAATGCAGATGGGAAAGCAGCAGTTTTATTACAGATGTTGCAGAAGCCTGAAATCAACATATTGTTTTCTGGACCGAGGAACTCAATACAGTATTTTTGTTATTCTCTGAAAGTTGCTAGCTATAGTATTGATCTCTGCCAAGAGCAGGTCAGGTCACAGAAAAGTGGCAATGGAAACTCAGCTCTCTCAGTAATATTAGCAAATCCTTTGGACCCTCAGCGAATGACAGTTAAAATGTTTGTAAATATTCCATAGCAGCGCCTCAGCTAATGAACTACATGCGGTTGAAGGCATGCTGGCAACTCCTAGCCAAGTAGTTTGAATTTTTTAAACCTTTTTTGTCTCTCTTAAGCTTTTAGCCTAATGTCATTTATGTTAAGAAGACTTACGTTTTGTTTGTTTATTTAGACAACTTATACTCTGCCTGTCCAGAGACCAATTAAAGACGGTTCACAAACTAAAAAAGTACAATAAAATTATAAAGAACAAGCACAACATTTTCAGTATTCAAATGAGCCGTAAAACCAACATTACGTAGCATTAAATGATACATAGAACCAGGGGTCATTTCGTAGAAAAAGAGGTGCAGGAGCTCATTAGCATAACTCATTAGCATAACTTATTTGCCACACCCCTGACATCACTGGAAGTGTGTCAGAAGGCAACACCCACCGCTCAGGCTCCACTGGACTGTTTTGGGAGAGGGGAACATGCAGATCTGTCCTCGCAGAGGAGGGAGAGCTTGTACCTGAATAAAACTTGGTCTTAAAGGTGCCACACGGGACTGTTTTGGATTGCTAGCTATGGGGGGGGGAACGGACAGATCTGTGAAGAGAGAGAGAGAGAGAGAGAGGCTTCTTGCTCCTCGTGGCCTGGGGCTGCTCAGAGCAGGGGGTGGGGCTTGTTGCATGTGCCCGCCCCCTGGGCTCTTTACTGTTGGAGCTCCGCTCCTGTGCGCTCCTGCAGGAAATGACCCCTGCATAGAACAGTCCATGGGCTAGAAAGAGACCATTAAAAAAGCCTAACATTAGACTACATCCGTTATGAGCCTGGGTAAAGAGAAATGTTTTGGTCCGGCACCTACAGGGCAGTGAAGAGGAAATGGGAAGTGGACAGCATCTCAACAGCGAGATGGTGGCAGAAAGTGTCGTCAGGTTGTATCTGGGGTATGATGACCCTGTAGGGCAGGGGTGTCAAAACTCATTTGTTATGAGGGCCAGATCTGACAGAAATGAGACCTTGTTGGGTGGGGACATGCGTTTCATGAAATGCAGAGGTCATTTCGGGGGGATCGCGGGGGATCACAGTTCCCCTGGGTGAGGTACGGGGGCGGGGCACATGACGAAGCCCC
>NW_015162012.1:136340-159898 GCF_001447785.1 Gekko japonicus | reverse complement strand
GGTTAACATATGAAATGGCTGAGCAAGTGAGAGAGTCTGGGGAAGCAAGCTATGATGCAGCAGCAGCAGCAGAACTGGAAGCAGGAGGTGGCTAGTCCCACTGCGGGCCTGATGGAAGCCCTCCGGGGGCCTGATTTGGCCCCCGGGCCGCATGTTTGACACCCCTTCTGTAGGGTTTTTTCAGGGCCAGAGACAGAGGTGGTTTGCCATTGCCTGCTTCTGGGTAGCAACCCCAGGCCTCCTCGGTGGCTGCCCATCCATAGAGTAAGTTCTTACAATGGAGGGAAGTAAGCAGTGGGGGTCCCACTATTTAATTCATTCATAAATGATCTGGAACTAGGTTTGAGTTGTGCAGTGGCCAGGTTTTCAGATGACACAAAATTATTCAGAATGGTGAAAACTGAGGCTGACTGTGAAGAGCTCCAAGAGAACCTCCACAAATTCAGTCAGTGGGCGACAACGTGTTAAATGAAGTTCAGTGTTGGTAAGTGTCAGGTGATGCACACCGGGGCAAAAAATCCCAAAAACTTCAGTATCGGCTGATGGGATTTGAACTTGCTGAGACTTAAGAGGGGTGTTGTGTATTAAGTCGATCAAGCATTGATTTAGCTTAAGCACAGTTCCATTAGAGCATGTTTGACTTCGGCGGGAACCAATCTCATTGTTTCCAAGCTCCGTATTCCAATTGATTGTTATTTATTTATTTATTTGGGATTTATAGCCCGCCCTACCCAAGCGGCGCAGGGTAATCTGTCTGTGGGGTGTGGTTTTGCCCGTTCAAATCATATATGATTTGTTCTATGTATTTTTGTCTAGTGTTGTTGTGAGCTGAATAAAATACAATCACTTGGCTAAGAGCTTCCTCGATCTCAGTTCCTAATAAGGGGGAAAGATGTTGGGGTCATAGTGGATAGCTCAATGAAAGTGTCGACCCCGTGTCCTGCAGTGGTGAAAAAGGCAAACTCTGTGTTCGGCATTATTAGGAAAGGGATTGGACCAGTGCTCCCTCTAAGATGTGGAGTCTTGTGAGCAAAAGTTCTACTTTGTGAGCTACTGGCATTAAAGCTGTGAGCAAGTGATTTGGCTATGGCATAAATGAATTTCCTCTGGAGCCATCTTTCCTGAGCTGAGACAAAAACGTGTGAGACAGAGGCTAAAACACTGTGAGCTAGCTCACACTAACTCAGCTTAGAGGGAACACTGGATTGGACATAAAATAAATGGCCTATCCGTGACTACTAGCCATGGTGACTGAGGGAAACCTCCACATTCAGAAGCACCAATCCTCTGAATCCCAGTGCCAGGAGGCAAGATCAGGGTAAGGTCTCAACCTCTATGTCCTGTTGTTGGTCGTCCAGAGGAACTGGATGACCACCGTGTGAGGCAAGATGCTGAAGGTGATGGACCTGATCGAGCAGGGCTCTTCTTATGTTCTTTTGTCCTTAAGTAATAACGGGGCCAACCCTGACAAGATCCAGCTGGCCTCAGCCATCTAAGTCAAGGAATAGGCGAGGTGCCACCACTGGAGGGGGGAAGAACCTTCTCTAGATGCTGTCCACCTTTCCCCAGCAGGCAGCAGCACAGAGAGCAAAGTTCAGGAAGAGGATCTTTATGGTCCTTCAAGTAACCCAGCTCCAAGTTTCTTTGTTGTTGGCCATCAAGTCACAGCTGACTTATGTAGACCCTCCAGGGTTTTCAAGGCAAGAGACGTTCAGAGGTGGTTTGCCTCTGCGCAGCAACCCTGGACTTCCTTGGTGGTCTCCCATCCAAATACTAGCCAGGGCCGACCCTGCTCAGCTTCCAAGATCTGAGGAGACTGGGCTGGCCCGGGCTATCCAGGCCAGGGTCCCAAGCCTTTTAGGGCCTTCTTAATACACCACTCGTTGAGATAGTCCATTTATTCGATGCATATTTCTTTTATCGACTGTTTTCTCAGACCATGTCATGCAGAGCCATCCCATGGTTCCACTAATATCACAGTGGAGTTTAGTCGATCTGCTGTTCTCTCTTCCAGCAGAGGAAGTGAGAGAAATAACAATACAGCGCCAGGGAGCAAAGAATATTTCAACAGCGCCCCAATCCATGATGGCACCACTAACACTATCCGTGGAGCAGCATGCTCAGAGTCTCCATGGTTTATAACCAGACATGGACACATGGTGATGCTGGCACACACCCATGGCATTACAATGCACAGCTCCACATACAAAGTTAGAGACAACATCTAATTTCAGTCTTAGACAACTTTAAAGGACCTCATTCTTGAAGGAGGAGGAGGAAAAGAGGAGGGGGGAGGTGGAGGAGATGGATTTATACCCCACCCTTCACTACCCAAAGGAGTCTCAGAGTGGCTTACAATTTCCTTTCTCTTCCCCTGCCCACAGTGGCTTACAATTCCCTTTCTCTTCCCCTGCCCACAACAATGTTCCCTCTAAGCTACGGAGCCCTGTGAGCAAAAATTCTACTTTGTGAGCTACTGCCATTAAAGTTGTGAGCAGGAGATTTGGCTGCTGCATAAATTAGTTTGCTCTGGAGCCCTCCTTCCTGAGCTAAGACAAAAATGTGTGAGCCAGAGGCTAAAAAACTGTGAGCTAGCTCACACTAACTCAGCTTAGAGGGAACACTGGCTATGAGGTAGGTGGGGCTGAGAGAGCTCTTTCAAGAACTACTTGTGAGAGAAGAGCTCTGAAAAAAACTTGTAACTGACACAAGGTCACACCAGCAGCTGCATGTGGAGGAGTGGGGAATCAAACCCGGTTCTCCCAGATTAGAGTCCGTGCACTTAACCACTACACCAAACTGGCTACCAGTACCCCAATGGCTCCCGTGCACACCATGCTAGCAGTTCTGTGAACAAAGCTTACAACATTCCCTCTAAAAATCAGAAGCGGACACTGTTTGCTTCCCCAGCAGAACGCATTGTGGCTGCCTGGGGCCTTTCCAGGTCAGAAGAACAGTACAGGTGGAAGACATAAAATCCCACCCACTTTGTGCTGCTCTCCCCCGTCAGGAGTGGTTCCAGGGGATCTTTTGAGTCCGTCCAATACACAGACCCAGGCTTAGCTTGATAAGTCTCTTGAGGGAAGAAAAGGGGACGTCTGGACTGATGCTGAAGCAGAAAGTCACTTTACTGACCTGATCAAGCTATAGAGCAAAACGATAGCAATGCAAGACAGCCAGACTGGTCTATTCAATGGCAATTTACCTGTATGGGAAGCAATTTACTCTTGGCAAGCCAATAAAACCATCCACTTTCACATCATCCTAGTGTTCGATTGTACTAATTTCACCCAGTTAAAGTTACTTTTGTGTTCCACCCACGTGGTTAGTCCAAGGAAAAAAACCACCAAGAGAGCAGATACAGCTGTGGTGGTTGCCAAAAAAGGAACAAGAAGATGCAAAGGAGTGGATGGGGGATACTTTAAAGAATATGAAGGAGTCCCTATCCAGGTTGGGGGTTGCGATGGGAGGAGGCTGATTGGATGTAAGGCTGACTGGCCAAGAGCCCGGCGGGGTTGAAGCTAAGAGATGGGAACAGGTAGGAGGATGTGGAGGTTCACTTTCTTTCTTTTTTTTTATAGCCCCCGGAGGGGATTTTTTATTGTATTTTTATTCATACTACAAACTATAACAGAAAAGGGGAGGGGTAGTACATTTAAAGGGATAAAGAAAGATACCCACTACTGACTAAAATCCCAAGAGAGGAGATCTTCTAACCAGCTTAAACAAATATTTAGTATCCCTCCCGTTAATCCTACTATAAACTGAGTCAAATAAAACATTAACTTTTCCAAATCTAAGTTTCACTGCCATACAGAAACACCCCAAAGCATCTCATCTACACATTTTTAAAGGCACAATTCAGAGTCCTTCAGCCTTTACTTCTCTTTGCCTAATCTCTTCTGTAACTTATAAGGACTTTTAGGGGCTGCTTCCCCTTCCTCTGAAAGAGAGTCCTCCCTGGAAGATTCTGAGTCCAGCTCGCCATTGGACTTGTTGTCTGTCCCTTTTCTTCTTTCTTCCTCTGGCTCACCCAAGTGGACTCTTAAAAATTCCCGTGCTTTCTGAACAGAGTCAATCTTTTCTTTTTTATCCTTGATCTTGAAGGTTACGCCTTCTGGAGTTAACCATCTATATCCAATTGCGTTTGTCTGTAGAAAAGGAATTAAATCTTTGTATTTGTTTCTCCTTCGTCTTATTTCAAATGGAATGTCTTTCAATGTTCTGAGGGTAGTCTCCCCCACTTTCAGGGGTACTCCAGATACCGCTTTCAGGATTGCATCCCTCACATGCCTCTTCGAGAATCTCACCACAATTTCCCCAGGCAGATTATTTTTCTTTATATATCCAGAATATGACCTATAGGCCACATCTGTATCGTTTAGCAAGGATTCCGCCTTCATATCTGTCACTGGGGCCAATGTTTCACTCATTAATTCCTTCAAATTCTCTCCCTTAGTCTCTGGCATGCCCTGGAAACGGAGAATCATATTAGCCTTTCCATTTGTAATTGTAGCAGCTGTTCTTCTGTAGAGATTTGCTTCTTTTCCAGCTTTTGAACTTTCTTTTTCACCTTTTGTGGCGTCCACTTCTTTCACTTTCTCAGCTGTTTCATTCATCATTTTAAGTGTCTCACTTATCTGTGTTTGCTGAGTGGTGATACACTGCATCATTTTGGACATTTGTTCCTTGAGGTTACTCATCTGGTCCAGTAGGGGGCGCATGGATTCTGCCAAAGTCTTTGCCAGCTCGTTGGTTCCTTCCGGTTTAGGACTCTCAACTGGTTTTGATTTCAAAAGTTTCTCTTTCTCCGTCCTCCTCCCCGCCATCTTTTTCATTTGTTTACTTTAACAAATGTTCTGAAAGTCTCTGAATGCGCACTCAAATGCTCAAACTCGCCTTGGTAAGTGTTTCTTAACAGTTTCACACATTTTCTCTTCCGCTCCCCCCCTTAATTCGCTCAACAGTTCATGCGGTTGGGAGGCGTCCCTCCCCCACCCGCCTCACTTTCCGTTTTATGGGATGGGGTAGGGAGCTTTCTTTTCTCTTTAACCGCTGCTTACATTAGACTCCCATTCATAATTGGTCCTCAGACCTCTTTTAGAACTCATTTCTGTCACTCGACCTCCTACGCTTGCCCCGGTCGGCGTCACTTAAGTCCATTCGGTCTCTCGGCACGAAGAACCTTCAGGACAGAGAGGCGCCTCAATTCCCCGGCATTCTGCCGGCGAAGAGGCAACCTCTCATAAGTCCCATGGCCAGAGCCCCTTCACCCGGGTCCCTGGGGGGGTGACGAGCCTGTGCACCCCCTCCTTCGGCCGGAGCGTAGCTTCACCCCCGGTAGGTCCTGGAGGTGAGTCTGCTAACGTGTCGCCATCAACCAGAAGTCGAAAAGGAGCGTGGAGGTTCACTTTCAAGGAGGGAAGCAGAACAGGGGAAGGAACCACCATACTTTGCCCAGCTTTATGAGGAAGTGCAGTGGTTTCATGCGACTAGTAATGGCAGAAGGCTCGAGAGCAGAACCTGGCAAGCTCTTATACATTAATATTTTCCTGGGTTTGGGTAGGAGAAGCAGTGTCATTGGCCAAAACTGGGGCAGAATTAAATCCCTCAATGCAATTGGGTTGAACGTCAGGATCTAGCTGCTCATTGTTGAAACTGGGGTTGCATTGCGATGGGTGGAATGTTAAGATCTGAGACCCCCATTGGCAGAAATGTCAGCATCTGAGCTGTCATAGGATAGTTCTAACTATTATGAGGGGTACTGGTGAGTAATATGCGGAGGTCATTTCCAGCCGGAACGAGCCGGGACAGCATTCTGGCAGTAATGAGCCCAGAAGCCGGCACATGTGGCAAGCCCCGCCCCCTGGAGGGAGTCCCCCCTCGCCTTTCTTGGCCTGCTGGCTGAGGCGGCCAAGCCGGGGAAGGCCCTGCAAGCAATGGGGAGGCATTTAAATGCCTCCCTGTGCCTTCCCCGGCCCACTTGCAAAGCGGGTGAGTCGGGGAAGGCCTGGAGAGAGCCCCCCCCACCTTCCCTGGCCCACCCTGACCCGCTTCTGTCAGGCAGAAGCGCTTGAGATCCTCCCTCCCCCCTTTTCCTTTGCCCCGCTTGGAGGCGAAGGGAAGGGAGATGTCAGGGACTGTTATGCTAATGCGTTATGCTAATGAGTTCCTGTACCTCTTTTTCTACAAAATGACCCCCAGTAATATGTGTAAGCGATGTATCAGGTTGACAACGGTTGAGTTGCTTGGCTGGCAGGTATGATTCCTACCTGTTGGCAATGGTTAGAAGATGGTTCGATGGCCCTTTCTGAGTGCTCGATTAGATTTCCAGAGAAGCCTACTGTTAAGTCGCTCACTTAACAACGCAGTCGGACAGTGATTCAGCAAGAACACAACTTTATTCTTCAACTCGAACAGAACTCTAACACGGATCAACATCTGATAGCCAGAACAGAACAGTTCAGCTTTTACATTGCAGCTGTCCTGCTTTTAAACTCTCCCGGCTAATGTAGCCACACCCACTGTACAAATACCAACCAATACGGTTGTTCAGATAAGGACCAATCACGGACGTTCCCGCTCAGGGAGCTTGCTGTGAAGTGATTGGTTAGGTGCTTCCTGGGCTAGCAATGCGATTGGATGGATTGGGATCCTAGCCCAGGACGAAGCTTAACATAGCTTTTCAATGAGATGTTTCACACAACACATAACGCATTCAATGGCAGCTTATGAATACATTACACCTACATTGTGTGGGAGATTCTGGAAGGATAGATTATTGTCCTGCAAACATGGGTTCTTGTTTGCTGCTGAGGTTTGAGGATTCTTGGAGAACAACGTAAAGGAACATTGCTTAATGTGCCCCTGAGTTCTCATAGCAACCAGACTGTTTGCTCTTAAAAGCACCTGGGGAAATGAAACTGCCTTCTACTGAATCAGACCCTTAGTCCATCAAAGTCAGTATTGTCTCCTCAGATTGGCAGTGGCTCTCCAAGGTCTCAGGCAGAGGCCTTTCACATTGCCTTCTTCCAGATCTTTTAACTGGAGGTACCGGGGATTTAACCTGGGACCTTCCGCATGCCAAGCAGATGCTCTGCCACTGAGCCACAGCCCCTCCACAGTCCTTAAGGATGAGACTCTGACTTGATATCAGAAAGATGGATTTGTCCAATCCTCTAACTTTGCTAGGCCAGAGGATCTTGAAGTGCAAAAAAGACATGGCTCTCGGGGTGGGGGGGAGAGGCATGTCTGTGGGGGCAATTTAGGATGAGAAGAATCTTTTCCCCACTTGACAGTATGTGCAAAAAAAAATTCCACATAGAAATCACTTGGAATAGAAATAGAAGAAGAAGAGATTGGATCTATACCCCGCCCAAAGGTGTCTCAGAGCGGCTTACAAACTCCTTTCCCTTCCCCTCCCCACAACAGACACCCTGTGAGGTTAGGTGGGGCTGAGAGAGCTCTTGACAGAAACTGCTCTTTTTCAAGAACAGCTCTTATCAGAACTACAGCTTACCCAAGGTCGTCCAGCCAGGTGCAAGTGGAGGAGTGGGGAATCAAACCCGGTTCTCCCAGATTAGAGTCCGTGCACTTAACCACTACACCAAACTGGCTCTCCTACACCAAATTGGCTTAACTAGGATGGTGTCACATTTTTTCCCTTGGTAAGAAATATTATCCTCTGTGCTCAGAAAACCCCGGATTTCACATTTCTCAATTAATATCATTAGCAGCCTTGAATGCAGGAAATGCAAGCGCCCTTCAGTCCTCAGAGAAAAGTGTGGGCTATAAAAGCGGTAATAAATAAATCCCATTTTTAAATCCCTGAAATAAATTAAATGTTGATTCGGAGAGAGGGCCTGTGCTTCCAAGGCCTGGCAAAAGCGCAGGCTTCACTTCTACAACAACGTCCCCTGTGATTGATGTGGCTTATTATTATTGTTGACTTGGCAATAGGTACCATTTTTGGGACTTGACATTTAGATAATTGACAGGTGAATTTTTGCATATGTTTTACAAGAAATTAATTTCCAGTTTTGCGAGAGCCGCAGAATTAACCCGAAGAAAACAGGCTTGACGGTGTACTTCTTGTTAATGGCGACTATACTTTCCCCGTGAAGGTCAGCTGCTGTTTATGGGAAAACACTCAAAACTAATTTTAAATGAATTATGTCCCACTGTACCACCCTAAGGGTATTATTACCATGCCACTGTTATTAGTTTAACTGTCTCCCGTAAGGATTTTCTGAAGCAGTCCTCTAATCTTATCATTATCGCATCATCTGCCCTTGACCCAATTCAGTCTGGTTTCCAGTCCAACTTTGAGGTGACTGGCATCCGTTTCCAGCTACACTTCGATAGAGGTAATCTCTCTCTTCTGGTCCTACTGGAATTACTCATGGCCCGGGCTTCTTCTTCTTCTTCTTCTTTTGAAAAAGAGGTGTCAGAACTCTCAAGAGAGAAATGAAGTTTTCAATCTGCATTGAAATCATGAACTTTTAAACAGTTTTAAAAGAATTTTGCTGAAGAGGTTCCAGAACCCCATTCCGGTGAATTGCCCAGAAAAATTCCCTGATACTCTTGTTCTGTTACAATCAGGGGTCATTTCCTGCAGGAGCGCACAGGAGCGGAGCTCCGGCAGTAAAGAGGCCAGGGGGTGGGCACATGCAACAAGCCCCGCCCCCTGCTCCCAGCAGCCCTCAGTCAGAGCAAGAAGCAGCCAGGTAAGTTGCAGAGCTCCCCCCACCCACCCTGGTCCAAACCAGTCCAGTGGCACCTTTAAGACCAAGTTTTATTCAGGTACAAGCTCTCCCTCCTCTGCGAGGACAGATCTGCACGTTCCCCCCCCCCCAATAGCTAGCAATCCAAAACAGTCCAGTGGAGCCTGAGTGGTGGGTGTTGCTTTCTGACACACTTCCGGTGATGTCAGGGGGTGTGGCATATGCAAATAAGTTATGCTAATGAGTTATGCTAATGAGCTCCTGCACCTCTTTTTCTACGAAATGACCCCTGGTTACACTTACTCAAATATTACCATGCTTTGTGGCATCGTATACCCTGCCAGCTTCTGCCATGGAACCATTAGGCAACCAGGACACTTGATCAGGATCACATTCATCCTGCCTCTAGTTGCACAAACCTCATTTCCACCGTTCCTGTGAGTGTGAGACCTCTTTTCTGTGAAAGAGATGGTGGAAATTGGTGTTAGCCAGCAGCTGCAACAAACATTCATGGAGACAGATCAAGATGGGTCGCCATAATAGTCTCTCTGCAGCAGTAGAAAAGAGCAAGTCCAGTAGAACCTTAAGGACTTAAAAAATTTGCGGCAGGTTACCTGAAGAAACAAGCAGTGACTCACAAAAGCTCATCCCCTGCCACAAATTTTGTGAAGTCTTTAAGGTGCTAGGGGACTCTTGAGAGCCAGCATGGTGTGATGGTTAAGAGCGGCGGACTCTAATCTGGAGAACCAGGTGTGATTCCTCACTCCTCCACATGCAGCTGCTGGTGTGACCTTGGGTCAGTCACAAGTTCTCTCAGAGCTGTTCTCTCACGAGCAGTTCTCTAGAGAGCCCTCTCAGCCCCACCTACCTCACAGGGTGTCTTTTGTGGGGAGGGGAAGGGAAGGAGATAGTAAGCCGCTCTGAGACTTTTGAGTGAAGGACAGGGTATAAATCCAATCTCCCCTTCTTCACGTCTTCTTTTCTTTTCTACTGCAACAAACACTCAGACTGCTTCCCCATAATGCAATGAGTGCAATGAAGGCACATGTCCATGGCTGCTGTGTTAACTATGACTTTTCTCTGTCCTTTCTTTCCACCAGTACAGGGCAGTCATGCAAGCAGCCGTGTATATGCCCTGGCCCAGAGCCAAATATTGAGAAATACCTTCTTCTTTTTCTATTAACAGTTTATTGAAGATTAACAAATAACAACAACACATGTAGAGCACAGTACAGTTTATTGAAGATTAACAAATAACAACACATGTAGAGCACAGTGAATCCGAGCAAGACAACTACAGTCCGTAGATCAGAACACAGATGTCATACAAAAACAGTTCACTGAATAAATGAACAAGAGCCAGTATAATGGAACCGTTAGTAAAGAATAGCTGATAAAACAATAGTTAAGCAATAAAGATCGTCATGATCAGTGTTCCCTCTAAGCTGAGTTAGTGTAAGCTAGCTCACAGTTTCCTAGCCTCCGGCTCACACATTTTTGTCTTAGCTCAGGAAGGATGGGGCTCCAGACACACTGATTTCTGCAGCAGCCAAATCGCTCGCTCACAACTTTAATGCCAGCAGCTCACTAAGTAGAATTTTTGCTCACAGGACTCCACAGCTTAGAGGGAGCATTGGTCATGATCCAAAGTCAACCACTAATTGAGGGATTTCTTTTGTTGAGATCGATGTAGATCATTTTTACTACCTCCCATCTCAAGATTTCAATCTTTCTTAAATCAACATGGGGCTCTTACCTGGTTATAAAGATCCTTCCTTTGCCGCTTGGAAGAGGAAATACCTTTTTGACCCGCAACTGCTTCCTGCAGGGTATTTGTTGTCCTCCCTACCCTTCGCTGCATGATTTTGCTCCAATCTATGAGCCAGACTCGTAGGACCCACAGAGAGCTGCAGGCTCAGTGACTCTTCCGTTGTACTACTGCAAATGTAGTCTTGGTTTCAAATTAACGTGGGGGTGGGGGGGCAGGAAGCATAGGAAGCCTTTACTCTGTGCACAGAAACAATCGAAGCCAGGTCAGCCCTGCTTGGTATTTGGATGGGAGACTACCAAGGAAGTCTGGGGTCGCTGCGCAGCGCACATGAAGCTGCCGTAGACTGAGTCAGACCTCTGGATCATCAAGGACAGTATTGTCTACTCGGACTGGCAGCAGCTCTCCAGGGTCTCAGGCAGAGGCCTTTCACCCTGTTCCTTATGACTGGAGGTGCCAGGAATTGAACCTGGGACCTTCTGCATACCAAGCAGATGCTCTGCCACTGAGCCACAGCCTCTCCCCTGAGGCAGGCAATGCAAACCATCTCTGAATGTTTCTTGCCTTGAGAGTCCCACTGGGTCCCCCTAAGTCCTCTGTGACTTGACGGTACTTTCCGCCACCACAGAAACATTAATACGTATAATCCGAATGAAATGCATCCCTGTTTTGTATCACTGAAAGACAGAGGAGTTATGAGATGGTAGCTGGCTTAATGTGAGGGGTTGAAGTCAGCTTATTATAAGCTAGGAGTGATCATTGTTCAACTTCAAGAGGGAATGGGATAAACATCTGGAGCAGAGGTCCATCAGGGGCTATTAGCCACAAGTATAGATAGGATCTCTCGTTAGGGGGCAAGTGATGCTCTGTATTCTTGGTTTTGGGGGGGGCGACAGTGGGAGGCCTTCTGGTGTTCTGGCCGCACTGGTGGGCCTCCTGATGGCACCTGGTATTTTTGGCCACTGTGTGACAGAGTGTTGGACTGGATGGGCCACTGGCCTGATCCAACACTGGCTAAAGAGAGAGAGAGGAATTGTTGAAGCCAGCAACTTAGAGCATCCCAGAAGCAAAGTTAGTATAGTTCCAGACAGAAGGAAAAGCAGGACGTTCGGTGAGAGCAGATTCAAGCCGGGCAAGTTGTCGACATAACGGAGGTAGAAAAGAGCAAGAGTCCAGTGGCCCCTTAAAGACAGAAGGGAGCCGTGACTCACGGAAGCTCTTCCCCTGCCACATATTTTGTGAGTCTTGAAGGTGCTCCTGCACTCTTGCTCTTTTCTACTGCGGCAGACAGACTAACAGGGCGATCCACCTTGATCTGCCCTACTGGAGGCACCTTCAATCACCAGCAGTGTTCACATGTACTGTTAAATAGTGGGGGTTCCATGGATGAACAGACTCCAAGTCTAGTGATCCTGGTCCCCCCCTTGCACTAGTTGCTCGCAGGCCACATAAGAGCCCTGGATGGGCCGGTTCCGGCCCCTGGACCTTATGTTCGACACCCCTGATCTACCTAATTGTCATGGAGTCTGTACTTTATTCAGTGATTTCAGCAAGAACAAGGCCGTAGACCAGAGCCTCAGCCCGGTTATATTGCCTGCAATGGCCACCTCCCCAACACACCCCACTCCCAACGATGGGCTGTTTACAAAACGTTACACCTTGATTGGTTCCTGCCAGAATCCTGCCGGTCTATTGTCGTTCGGCTCCAAGCTCACCCTGTCTCTGGCAGCACAGTCCTGCCATGTTTCAGTCCCAATACAGAACATGTACCTTCTGAAATGGCAGTGAACTTGACGATAGATTCTGGTGGGCAGCTGTGCTGGTCTGAAGCTATATAACGAAGTCTGAGTCCAGGGGCACCTTTAAGACGAACAAGGTTTAATTCTGGGAAGACGCTTTCATGTGTGCGCGCACGAAAGCTTATACCCAGAATTAAACTGTGTTGGTCTTAAAGGTGCCACCAGACTCAAACGTTGTTCCCGTGAACTTGACAGTAATCTCAGCGTTAAAGCATGCCCTCTACGTGTTTCCATCACACATCTTTAAGAGCTAGTAGCGCTGTTGTGTCTCTCCATCTTCCTGTTCTGTGCCAAGAGCTACCACCTCACAGTACCCTGCTCTGAGTAAGGAGACTGCTGGGGAAAGTACCTGCCACATCCAGATCTGTTTCATTAGTGCAGTGTCCGTGGTGTGGGACTGTGCCCTCACACTGCAAAGTTCATAGCAAGGGCCGCCAATCATTGTTGGCCCCATCCATCATGTTGTGTCACTTTGGGGGGCGGAGCTACCGGGAGCAGGGCCTGCCCTGCATGACAATTAGGTAGATCAGGGGTGTCAAACATAAGGTCCGGGGGACGGAACCGGCCCATCCAGGGCTCTTATGTGGCCTGCGAGCAACTAGTGCAAGGGACGGACCATGAGACTCCCCGGGAGGGGGTGTGGAGCCACTCCGATTGTGGCTTCTTTCAGCATGGCAGAACAATCTCATCTGCAGCAGTCAAGCAGTGTGGGAGCGTCTGCCCAGTGCTGCACCGCTGGCTCCCCAGTCCACCCATATGGGTTATCCTTTGCACCCCCTTCCCACCCCATGAGGCCTTGCAGTAAGGATAGACCAACTCGGAGCTTACCAGCTGTTGTCCTTTATACAGTTTGTATCTCCAGTACTTGGCATTACATTTTATGGCACACATTGCCCGGCCCACATAACAAATGAGTTCGACACCACCGAGGTAGATCAACAGATTTTTCCCAGTTTGAACCATAGTTGTTGTTTTTCTCTCTCTTTCTTCCCACATTCTACATCCCATCCCAGTCCCAGCACCTCAAAGCTCTCTAATCGGTGATAGTCAAGTTGGTTAGCGTGAATGCTGGCGTCACCTTCTCCTAAAGAAATACCTGCCCCTTTTTATTGTTTTGGAGACACAATACACAGAGTCAAAATAGGACCCACGGTACAATTAAGGAGGACTGGTAATTAATAAAGGGGTTGTGCAATATCTGTTGTGATATATAAAGAGATGATACTTAGATGTTTGAATATATGATTCTTTCTGTTTATATGATAATTAATATAATTGTGAATAATTTGTAAGAACTATAGAAAAAATAATATATAAAAACGAATATATATATGGGAACTGCAGTGGCTCAAGTGGTTAAGATGCTGAACTGCAGGCTGTGGAAGGTCAGTAGTTCAGCAGTTCGAGACCCGGGTGCCGCATGACGGAGTGAGCTCCCGTCTCTAGTTCCAGCTCCTGCCAACCTAGCAGTTCGAAAGCAAGAAATTGCAAGTAGATAAATAGGTACCACTTCGGTGGGAAGGTAACAGCGTTCCGTGCGCCTTGGTGTTTAGTCATGCCGGCCACATGACCACGGAAACGTCTTCGGACAGCGCTGGCTCTT
Organism: Gekko japonicus; assembly: GCF_001447785.1. NCBI lineage: Eukaryota > Metazoa > Chordata > Lepidosauria > Squamata > Gekkonidae > Gekko > Gekko japonicus. Next base: position 146,005 of record NW_015162012.1, on the reverse strand, counting down.
CGGCTTTGAAACGGAGATGAGCACCGCAACCCTAGAGTCGGATTCGACTGGCTTTCGAGCAAGGGAACCTTTACCTTTACACACACACACACACACACACATCTGTAGCATGGTATTTGCTGACTTTTGGAGTCATAATACAGCAGAAGAAAATGCTGCCCCTGGTTTTTTGTTTTTTGTTTTTAAATGGGTTCTCAAACTGCTCAGCTTGTTCTTCGGCTTTGAAACGGAGATGAGCACCGCAACCTTAGAGTCGGATTCGACTGGCTTTCGAGCAAGGGAACCTTTACCTTTACACACACACACACACACACACACACACATATATATATATAACTTGAGATTACTTGAGATACTTTGTGATCATCTGTAGCATGGTATTTGCTGACTTTTGGAGTTCTAATACAGCCAAAGAAAATGCTGCCCCTGGTTTTTTGGTTTTTTTAAAAAAAAATGGGTTCTCAAACGGCACAGCTTTGATCGAGGATAACTGCACGACTTAAGAGTAAACCAGACATTTTCCATAGGAGCAAAGCAAAACTGCTAATGGACCTGAGCTCTTATCGTTCTTTTCCCTAGATGCTTAGACATCCAGTGCAGCTCAAAAAAAAAGATGTTTTGATAGTTTTAAAACAACCAGTGCGAGAGAAAAATACTGATAAGCGGAAGAAGATGCCCATTCATTGTTTGTGCTCTAAAACCTCCGAAGTGTACTTTAAAAGTGTCTGAATTTCGGCTGTTATAATTGAAACCGTTCCACAATTCCGGTGGTATCCAGCAAGATATATAGGCTAGTAAAAGGCAAAATTGGATTTAGACGAGTCAATACTGCAGGGGCAGCCAGTGATGAACTGGTATTTCAGAATCAGTGGCTGCTCCAGCATCTAAATATGGCTGTACCAGGTAATCTAACTGCCTCTCTTATTCCAAGAAAAAATACTGTTGTGGGTAATGTCTATTTTACAGAAAATACATGATGGAAAAAACTTCTCCGGACAATCAAGTTGGGGGAGAGAGAGATTGTTAAGAAAAAGACTGCAAGATGGGGGAATGAGATAAAATATACCGAACTATGTGATTAGTTGGGGAGGGGTAGACGAGCCCGAAGGGATGCAAGGTGGCCTCGGTATAGCCCAATCTCGTCAGATCTCAGGATGCTGAGCAGGGTACCTGGATGGGAGACCACCAAGGAAGGCTCTGCAGAGGAAGGCCATGGCCAACCACCTCTGCTTCTCAATTGCCTTGAAAGCCCCTTGCTGAAGTTGCCATAAATTGGTTGCCGCTTCGTGGCACTTATGTACGTAGATGAGCCTGAAACTCTCTAGACCTGGGTTAAATATTTTCTATTTGCCCCCCACCGTTTCAAAATCTTTTTTAAGTCTTAAGTAACTTAGGGCTGAGTTTGAACGCCTGACTTCATAGAGGGTTGGACTATCAGTCTGTCCTGTTCTAACCCAAAGAGCCCCTCTCTGCTGGAATATGCCACGTCTCCTGGGACAACGCTCTTTGGGCCAGAGGAAGGCTCGACACTGGTAGAAAACAGATCCGCAGGGGTTAGCCCATCGTATTTTTAAGACCATTTGTTCATGGTTTCTCCTGCTGCAACCACAGGATCCCTTCATAGTCAGGCAACAGCATCCTTTTCACAGAATCACGTGCAGAATCTGGATGCTCAGGACATGCGGAGGCTGCTTCAAATTTATGGGACTCTCTTATGCCCAAGATGCGTTTTTCGACCAGCTTTCGCCTCCAGGGTAGAATTTCCATTAAGTAGATGTCTGTCTCGGGATCCTCACGTTTGTAATCGCTAATCCCGCAGTCCCGGGATGCATAATGAAGAGCGGCCGTGAACATCCCTGGCCATCTTGTGCCTCAGAGACAGCACGTGGACCCATGATCCTAAACATTGTATGATCTTTGTTATTTTATCAGCGGTTTTCGCTTCGTCTGCAACCAATTTGCCAGCACGATTTCCCGCTACTCTTTGCTATATGTTCAACATCACAAGATTGGGCCTATGGGGAAGGCGTGAAGACCAGTGTCATGCAGCGTAAAAGCAATCAATACCCATGGGGCAGGAGTACAGCAAGCAGGAGCTTATACACACTCCTGATTTACTTATTTTTTAATCTTGGACAGAGCCCCCTACCCTTCACCAATTGTACTACTGACTGTTTTCTTAGCCGCCGCCGCCGCCGTATCTGTCCATATTGAGATGATGATGTCTACCTGCTGAATCTCTGAATGCAAAAATAAGTAAATAGATTTGTTAGTCCAGCCGAGGAAGGTGAGTCACTGCACTACAAAGCAGCACGAAGGAGAAGGGAGAGAATGTGGCATCGCAATTAATATGTCTGCTGGGGAAAGGCGAGAGGTTTAGTTCAGGGACTGATGCAGAGTAGTTGTCAGCTATGCTGCCATGGGGTTTGGGGAGTTCAGTCTGTGTCTTGTTAATTGCTATTGCATTCCTATCCCTGTTTGGTGTAGTGGTTAAGTGCGTGGACTCTAATGTGGGAGAACCGGGTTTGATTCCCCACTCCTCCACTTGCACCTGCTGATGTGACCTTGGGTCAGTCACAAGCTCTGGCACAGCTGTCCTTGAAAAAGAGCAGTTTGTGTCAGAGTTCTCTCAGCCCCACCCACCTCACAGGGTGTTTGTTGTGGGGAGGGGAAGGGAGAGGAGTTTGTAAGCCGCTCTGAGACTCCAAGTGAAGGGCGGGGTATAAATCCAATCTCTTCTTCTTCTTCTTCTTCTTCTTCTTCTGCTTTTGCTGCAACGCTTGTCTCTCCAGATGTGCAGGAGGAGGTTGTGTTGTCTGGGAGCCACCTAACGGTTTCCTAACTTATCCCACGCGTGGGGGGGTTCCTAATTGGCCCATGCCATGGGGGGGGTGCATACAAATACCCTATATCCTAGTAGGCTCTACTGGTTGCCACCATTCTTAACAGTGCCTGTGTTACTGCATCTATAGCTTTGCAATAAAAGTATAACCGTTCCTGAATGCGTGTACTTCGTTGTTAGCTGTGGGTTCTGACAGTAGTGTGGATGGAGTAAGATGCTCATGACGGATTAAGGTCAGGCAAAGAGGGTTTGGAGAACATTGATAAACCAGTGGGCCTTGAGGTGGGGGTATCAAGAGGGAGAAGGGAAATGTCAGGCAACGTCAGCCTCTCTTACCCGAGAGCCTCGCGTATCACTCGCACATCCGCCGATTCAGTAATGAGGGGTACTAAATCCGGTTTCTCCGTCCATACAAATGAAATGCTCAGACATGTTATACAGAAATAATGAACAGGGATTTATGGAGTGCACAAAAACGTTGCCAGTTAAACGACAGGGTTTTTTTCCCGATATATCATACACTTTTCGGTCACTCAAGATGAAATAGTTCAGTTATCTTGGTATTCATTAAAAATTTTAAATGTGACGGACAGTGAGATTAAGAGGTACATCCCACCTAAGTTTCAGAGGCGTGTGAGAGGGTATCAGAAACTGGCATGGGGCTGGTGCTTAATGTTCTTCAAAACTTCATGGGTTTTGTGGTTTAAGGGCATCCAGAACATTTTGATGGGGTAAAACCAGGGGAAGAAGGGCGTTCTCCATACAGTTCATTGGGAAATCTGGACCCAATCGAACAAGATCTTGTCTCGTTACCTCCAAATCATAATCTTTTCTATTTTGGGTAACTATTGCGCCTCCCCTTATCTTCTTCCACGATGATGATGTTTTCACCATTTTAATGTATTTATAATATATTCAGTGGCTCCCTTTCACATTTGCTGAGGTCGCTCCATGTGGGTGTGTCACTTTTTTCCAGTGCCGCCGGGTCTCTGAGGATTTTATTTTCAAAAACCTGTATAGTAGGTAGGACCTGGAGGCATGCTATACAAAACAGACAAGATTATGATTCAGGAGTAATAAGACAACAACTGGTAATATTGTGCATCATGTAGCTCTGACCCTCTGGCTGAACATCTCCAGGTTTTCCTGGATGACGCTTCCATCCTTGATTCTTTCCGGTCCGGCTTCTGCCCTGGCCATGGGATGGAGACGGCTCTGGTCGCCCTTACAGATGACCTCCGTAGACACATGGATTGGGGCGGTTGCTATTAGACCTAACGGCAGCGTTTGATACGGTCACCTATGATCTGTTGGCCCACCGCCTCAAACATAGGAGTTCAAGGGACTGCCTTGAAATGGTTTTCCTTCTTTCTCCATGGTTGGGGACAGAGGGTGGCGCTTGGCGAGAGGGTCTCCCCGCGGTACCCACTGGACTGTGGAGTGCCGCAGGGGACGATCCTCTTGCCAATGTTGTTTAACATCTATATGCGCTCCATTGTCCAGTTAGTCCAGAGCTATGGCCTGGGTTGTCATCAGTATGCTGGTGACACCCAGCTCTATCGGTTAATGGACGGCCATCCATCCTCCGTTCCTGAAAAACTGGCTGAGGCTTTGGACACTGTGGCTGGATGGTTGTGGCAGAGTCAGTTGAAGTCAGATCCGTTGAAGACGGAGGTCCTGTACCTGGCTCGGGGGTGGGTGGATGTGGGCACCAGGGGCTCCCCACACTATAAGGGGCACCTTTGGTGCCGGTCCAGAAGGTGAGGAGACTGGGTGCCTCTGTCTCTATGGAGGCCCAGGTTGCTGCAGTCGCCAGGTCTGTATTTTTCCACCTTAGGCAGATTAGGTTCCTGAAGCCCTATCTCCCCCCCCCCCAAGACTTAGCTATGACGACCCATGCAATGGTCATTCCCAGACTTGATTACTGCATTGCGAGGAGGGCAGGGTATGAATTGCGGGGAGGGCCTGGTGGAACCTGCTCCCTACTGAGATCAGGGCCCTGCGGGATCTTCTTCAATTCTGCAGGGCCTGCAAGATGGAGCTGTTCTGCCAGGCCTTTGGCTGGGGCAGCGGGCGCCCATCTATGGCCTCCCTGAGGGTGCTATCACCCACCCACTGATAGCTGGCCATTACTCCATCTGTACCAATGGGCCAGAATTGTCAGCTGAGAGCCAGTTTGGTGTAGTGGTGAAGTGCGTGGAATCTAATCTGGGAGAACCGGGTTTGATTCCCCACTCCTCCACTTGCACCTGGCTGGATGACCTTGGGCAAAGCCATAGTTCTGACAAGAGCTGTTCTTGAAAAAGAGCCGTTTCTGTCAGAGCTCTCTCAGCCCCACCTACCTCACAGGGTGTCTGTTGTGGGGAGGGGAAGGGAAGGGAGTTTGTAAGCCGCTCTGAGACACCTTTGGGTAGTGAAGGATGGGGTATAAATCCAATCTCTTCTTCTTCTTCTTCTTCTTAAGCTGTTCCTACCGATTTTAATGTTGATAATGTGTTTTAAATTGTAATTGTATTTATTGTAAATGATGCTACCTGCCCAGAGCCCATTCACGGGAAGGGCAAGATATCAATACGAATTATAAATACTTTTAGAATAAATACTATCAGAGAGAAGGACCCAAACCTAACAGAAACAGGTGATCCACTGTTGAGTATACGCTCCACTAGGGATGGACGTGAACTGGTTCACGAGCCAATATTCAGCACCAACTTGGCCCGTATCATAGACCCCGAACTGATGTTCGAGGAAGGCACTTTCCCCGAACATTTGCCAGACTTTTGATCAGTTCAGTTTGGCTGTTCAGGTCATTTAAATTTAACAGCTGACGGGCACACTCACCCCGCTGTTAGGTTTAAATGGCTGTGAGCCATTTCACTGGCCAGTTTAGCTTCCCCTCGCTTGGAATGCCAGCCATTTAAAACTAACAGCAGTGTGGGTCCACCCGTCATCTGTTACGTTTAAATGGCTGCAAACCATTAATCCAGTTGGCTTTGCTGCTCCCCTCTTCAAAGCAGGAGGAAGTGAAACGGACAGGTGAAATGGTTGGCAGCCATTTAACCCTTCCTATGCAATCCCCCCCATGCAAACTGCAGCTGGGAGAAAGGGGGTCATTGTTTAAAACAGTAAATGATGGGGCTATGCTCTTTATATCAGGGTAAGGGTGCAAGAGAGAAGTATGATTTATTTTTTTTGCCAAATATAGTTGGAAGAGATGGGGGGGTTTATAGGACAAGTGGTGGCAGTATTACAGCTCTACCTTTCCAAGTGGTTTTGGCCAAGATGTTAAATTGTGTAAGAAGAAGAAGAAGAGATTGGATTTATACCCCGCCCTTCACTCGGAGTCTTAGAGCGGCTTACAAACCCCTTTCCCTTCCCCTATCCACAACAGACACCCTGTGACACCTCTCCACAACAGACACCCTGTGAGGTAGGTGGGGCTGAGAGAGCTCTTTCAAGGACAGCTCTGACAGAACTATGGCTTGCCCAAGGTCATCCAGCAGCTGCAAGAGGAGGAGTGGGGAATCAAACCCGGTTCTCCCCGATTAGAGTATTCACACTTAACCACAACACCAAACTGGCTCTCACACCACACTGGCCGAAAGAAGAAGAGATTAGATTTATACCCTCCCCTTCACTCGAAGTCTCAGAGCAGCTTACAAACTGGAGAAAGGCCCTGCACTGTAGGAATAGTTTTAAAGTCTTAACTGAGTTTCCATGGAAGATTCCCAGAGTCCAGTCCAGTATTATTTCAATCAGAAATAATTGTCCATGGACTGAATATGAAAATCCCGATAACCGTTGTTATTCGAAGAAGCTTCTTCCTTGAGCTTGATTGTCTTTCAAATTCAGAACAAGTAAGATCTAAGGAACTCGTGCTACCTTTTCAGCTGGCATAGGTGCAAAAACCCCGTGCTGATGAAATGTCTTTGCAGCATTTTCATCCTCTAGTACTGATTCACGTCTGTATTCATGCGCATGGGAACGGAGACATGAAAACGTAAAATCCCAGGGGGTTATTGAGGCTCACTCAGGACTTTACTAAAGGATCTTGCTTGGTTGGTGAAATGTTTCCAAGCCATTTTTTTTTCCTTTTTTGCTTGTCTTAAAGGCATCTAATAAATTTTGTTAGCTGCACACAGGCATGCAATTCAGCTATATATTCTGATTAGTACACTGCATACTGTAAATAGCGGTCTGGCGCCACTGTCATTCTTGTGAGCCAAAAACCACACTGAAGATGTGTGAAATAGCAGGGCAATCAGTTGAGCAACTTGTTTTCATCATCTAGCATTGTGGCAGGCCCTGGAGATGGGTGCAGGTCTTGTGTGGCACACCTGAAACCACAGTGCTGCGTACGATACTCCTTTGCTTCTACTGCTGCCTAGCATACAGTATTCATGGACGGCAGTAAAGTTAGGCATTATTATCCAGTGGTTCAGAAACAAAGCCTTCTGCCAGCGCTGCCTAGTGACTGCTGCGTGCTCTCAAGCACGTTCGATGGAGACATCAACCATGAGAAAAAGCTGCACATTACAGGTGGACGATGACAAGGCATTCTGTGCAGTTAACTGTGGCATGGCTGTATTTTAGCTGCAAACAAGCCAACTCTGTTGCCCTCAGAAAGCAGTCAGTCAGGAAGCCACGACTGGATTATCTTAAATATTTATGTTTCACCTTTCAATCTAAAAGAGATTCCTAGGGGAGCAGACGATCCGATACAAAACAATGCCAAAAAAAACCCCCTAAAACTAATAAAGATAGCAGCTGGCACAGAACAAAACAGGCCAACCGTAGTGGAATTTGAAGAAATAATGTGCAGTAACTAAGTGCTGCTTCCCAAAAGCTTACTGAAATGCCGTATTTTTTGCCAGGAGCCATGTGGCTGGGTGGGCCTCCCTCAGGAGAATGTTCCACAACAGGGTACCATAATTCAGACGGCCTTTTTCAGTTTGGTGTAGTGGTTAAGTGCCCAGACTCTAATCTGGGAGAACCGGGTTTGATTCCCCACTCCTCCACTCGCACCTGGCTGGATGACCTTGGGCAAGCCGTAGTTCTGTCAGAACTGTTCTTGAAAGAGCAGTTCTCTCAGAGCTCTTTCAGTCCCACCTACCTCATAGGGTGTTTGTTGAGAGCCAGTTTGGTGTAGTGGTTAAGTGCCCAGACTCTAATCTGGGAGAACCGGGTTCTCCACTTGCACCTGGCTGGATGACCTTGGGCAAGCCGTAGCAATAGTGCACTACATGAAATTCAACAAAGGGCCCGGTTACACGGAGGATTTGCCGTGCTAAAGGCACGAATGACAGGCAGATTTTCGGGACACGGTCACAGTGCAACATCAGAGAAGCGTAGTGCACCGTGGCCAACCCGTGGCGTCCCACCAAAGATGTGCAGTAAAAACGTACCGCGTAAAGTGCACTAGTATCCAGAAAATGTGGGGCAGGGGTGGGTGTCTGATCACGGGAGTGCTAGTATCCTGTGGCATCTGGCGCCCGTCCAGGTCCTGTTGCAAACCGGATGTTTTTCATAAGCGCATGTGCACAAACACATAACTGAAAGCAGTGCTGCTCCGCAGAACTGCACATGCTCACAAATGCCAAACGCTTGCCGCGCCACTTTCTCCGGTGGTCCTTGGAGTGGGGCAGTCCTTTGACTCCTTACTCCTGGGACTTGCCCCTCCCCCATCCAACGCAGGGCCGGCTGACTTTCGATCCTGGAGGGGAGGGGCTAGTCCTGTAGATCACCAGTCTTACCGGCCCTGCCTTTCATGCAGGACGTTCGGCTGTGCTTGGGAGAAGAGCACGAAGATCCTGGTTAGAAAGGAGAGCAGAGAAGACGGTAGAAGTGAGTGAGGGAGACGAGGTTGGGGGGGAAGCTTCCTCCCTACCTCCTCCCGAGTCCTCCGTGCAGGAAACGGAGAGCAGCTGCCGGCAGCTCTGGGAGGCCCCCAGACGGTCACGGCTGCTGAGTTCTACCCTCGTCTGTGTTCAGCTGTGGTCTGGACGACTCCGGAGGACTCTCCTGCCTTGGTTCGCCAAGGGGAGCCAGGAGAGAGCGGCGAGGGTAGAGAAGGCCACCGGGTGGCGCGGTTTCGACTGGCGCGATCCCGGGTGGAGCCACGGAGCCGTGTGTTTTTGCCTGCAGGACTGACGGTGCGGGAAACACAGAGCTCCCTTTGATCCTGCTTCTGAATCACGGTAGGAGGAAAATGCCCTTTTAGAGAAGGGGGGGAGGAAATCAGGTGGCTTGGCTGGAGCAGGGTTTAAAGTGCCCACTTGCAGCCTAGGTTTGGCCCCTGGGAAGTTTTCTCTCCCCCCCCCCCCTTTTTGCCTTTTTTAATTTAAGTTTAGGAAAAAGGCACATTGGGGAAGTCAAGGGTTTTTTCTTGGGCACCCAAGGAAAACGAAGGAGTTGGAAAGTGCCCCCCCCTTTTTAACAGTTTATTACTGTTGTCACACCCTTGCTTTCCTGGTTGAAGGAAGAAATGAGAAAAGAATTTAGAGACCTGTGGAGTCAGGCACCAAGGGAGACAGAGGCCTCTACTTCTGCTCCTATAGGCAAGAGACATAGGAAAACGGATGCTCAGGATAATCCCCCTCCTAGGAAAAAGGATAGGAAGTCTTCCTACAGAGAGGAAGAAAGTAACCAATTGTTTAGTGAGCTAGAGGAAGACTCTCTCTCTGATATATCTGCATCAGAAAAAGAGGAAGGACAATTGTCTGCAGAGGAATCAGATGAGGTGGTTTCACTTCCCCAATCTAGACTGTTTCCTTTGGAGTTGTATAGTAAACTGTTGCCCAAAGTTTTGCGTACTCTGGAGCTT
>NW_015162012.1:133151-133342 GCF_001447785.1 Gekko japonicus | reverse complement strand
AACCTGTACACGAAAAGGAGAGACGCTGGCATCGGCTAGATGTCCGTAGAGCGTTAAGTTTCTATTTGGATAGGACCAAGGCATTTAGGAAGTCGGAGTGCCTGTTTGTGTCCTTTAGGAAAAAGAGTCTGGGAAATCCCATTTCGGTGTCCACCATTAGTAGGTGGGTGCGGGGCTGCATTACTGAGGCA
>NW_015162012.1:130322-133094 GCF_001447785.1 Gekko japonicus | reverse complement strand
CAGCAGCTTATCGAGCCTTTCCGTCCTTGGATGTGATTTGCAAAGCAGCTACCTGGAGGTCGGTTCATTCTTTTACAAGGCACTACAGGGTTGACAGGTGGGCCTCGGCAGAGGCAGCCTTTGGTAGGAGAGTACTGCAGCAGGCCTGGTCCTGGAGTGGGGCAGTCCTCCCCACTCGTTTGGAGGAACGAGTTCCGGTGGTTATCAAGGCCTGGTGATTAGCCGGGGATGTGAAGTGTGCCTGTATTGTTTTGTCTCTAGAACGGAAGATTTTATTCACTTACCGTGAAGCTTCCTTCTCGGTGGTCCTGGAGTGGGGCAGTCCTCCCCACCCGTTTGGAGGAACGAGTTCCGGTGGTTATCAAGGCCTGGTGATTAGCCGGGGATGTGAAGTGTGCCTGTATTGTTTTGTCTCTTCCTGGGTCTAGAACCCAGACTGGTCCTGTGGAACTGTTTATTTTTTCCTGTGTTGTTGGTTGAATAAAGTTCTTCTTGATTCATTAATACCCGTGGTTGTTCCCCTTTATGGTTGGGGGGTAGAAGGGGTTCTTTTCTTGTATTCCTTATATGATATAGGTGTGGAATCGATTAGGGGAGGAGCTTGGCTTGGATTTCGACTGGTGATCTACAGGACTAGCCCCTCCCCTCCAGGATCGAAAGTCAGCCGGCCCTGCGTTGGATGGGGGAGGGGCAAGTCCCAGGAGTAAGGAGTCAAAGGACTGCCCCACTCCAGGACCACCGAGAAGGAAGCTTCACGGTAAGTGAATAAAATCTTCCGTTTTCGCCACGCTCCAGCAATGCCGTGTGATCACCAGCCTAAGCACGGAGACTCAGGGGACCGTGTGATCGGGCTACCGCGCTTTATTTTGTTCCGAGGCGAACAGCCACGCCCCCCCCCCGCATTGTCTGGCCCGTGTGACCGGGGCCAAACTTAGTTAAGGATGGTATCTAAGTGTAGGTTGCTGGCCTCAGAGACACTTGTTGGCATTTAGCTATTGGCAAAAAGTCACTCCTTTGGAACACTGATCAGTTTTCTTTTCCTTCAGCAACTGCAGAAGACATTTATTTCTGATGTGTAGATGGGGGACACCTAATCCCAAATCAATGGATTTCCCAACTATCAATACTTACATTTTATCTGAACTACAGCTGGGTTTGTTCATCTGCATCCAATCCATTACCGACTTGGCACAGTTCAGGGCCCTTGTTATGAGATGAATCAAATGAAAAAGAAAGAGAGCATATTGATGACACCTCATCCCAAGTCTTTGGATGACTTCAACTTGTGGTTTCTCACTGACATCATGGGAGACAAGGTTGAATGTCGCAGCACCCCATAAGCCAACAGCCATGGGGTGAAACTGCAGACTCTAAACACTGCCTCCTGAGATGCCCTCCAGAATTTCATTTTAACTTGTTGTGTACTAATGACAAGTGTAAAGTCTTGTAGGCAGTAACATCTGTGGGGTTTAAGGCCACTTTAACGAAACTATTAGATCAAATTAAACTACAGATCATGAAGAAGAGTAGGTTTTTATACCCTGCTCTTCTCTAACTTAAGGAGTCTCAAAGCTGCTTACAATCGCCTTTCCCTGCCTCTCCCCACAACAGGCATCTTGTGAGGTAGGTGGGGCTGAGAGAGTTCGGAGAGACCTGTGACTGGCCCAAGGTCACCCAGCAGACTTCGGGGGGGGAATGGGGAATCAAACCGAGGTCTCTCCACCCTTAACTGAGCCATTTCATGTATTTGTTATTGATTCTTGGTGTTCAGATTGTTTGCCAGTTGCCTTGTAACCTGTTCAATTAGGGTACTGTTTTCAAGTGCACAATATATTTGCCGTTTTTAGCTTGTTCCTTCTTACAACATCTTCATGATGATATAGGTTATAGAGGCAGTGACAAGCGAGGCCGCCCTTTGCGCTCAATGGCTGAAGAGCCATTCAGCCTGAATTCTCCGCATCTAAATCCAACATGTCTACTACCGACATGTCTCGCACCCTCTGAACTGTGTGAAAAACTCTTCTAAGTACCATATCCCTTTCTTCTGTTTTCAGGCCCCAACTGCTTTGCGGAAACGACAGTCATTCCAGCAGGTCGAGAGGTGAAGACTGACGAATGCACGATATGCCACTGTACTTATGAAGAAGTCACTTGGAGAATTGAGCGTCAAGCGATGTGTACCAGACACGAATGCAAGCAAATCTAGAACTACGAATCCAGTGGACTCAGCTGTTTTTTTATAAAATATTTCCATACGCCACATGTTCTTTAGGGAATCAAGACGAGACATCAAGCAAAACCAAGTTTCGTTTGAGGACAAAGTAGCAACGGAGACTTTCTTTTCCCACAGTAAAATAAGCCTGCGAAATCAAAGATGGTTTGGACTTAAAAGTTTGTGTATTATTAAAATGTGTTATATTTCCACAGTGAGTACTTTAAAGTACACTCTATCAAAGATGATATTATTTCTATAATCTCATTATAGAGTTTAAAATAAATGTTTTATATAGATGATACAGATTAAAATACTATAAATGGTTGACTGTCTTCTTGCATACCTGGCCATGTCGCAAATAAAATACTCTTTTATGATACAAGCTATTTTTGTGTGAGCAACAATAGGCATGGAAAAGAGACCTCTGAACATTATTTCTTGGAGGGTTACTTCAGATGTTTTATAACGGATGTTTCCCTCACCCACTCGGATCAGAGTGGCATTATTTGTTGATTTCACTAATAGGATGGTCATGTGCAGAAACAGGTCAAATTCTC
>NW_015162012.1:116352-130258 GCF_001447785.1 Gekko japonicus | reverse complement strand
CCCTGTGACCTGTTTGGTATCTTAACTAATTCTGTTTTTCTAGTATAAATCAGATTTATCTCCCATCATTAAACTGAAAGATTTGTAAATTTATCATGACTTAGCATTGAATAGGTGTGAATAAAAAATAATAATTTCCGCTGCTCTTTTATTTTTAGCATTAATCAAAAGTAATTACTCAGTATTCAAGGAGTGGAAGATAAGTCATTCTACTTCAGTTATCTAATAATACTGTACCGTGTGGCATTATCACCATCAATAACATATACATTATCCCAGGTTACCAGTCATTCAACTTCAGTTATCTAATAATACTGTACCGTGTGGCATTATCACCATCAATAACATATACATTATCCCAGGTTACCAGTCATTCAACTTCAGTTATCTAATAATACTGTACCGTGTGGCATTATCACCATCAATAACATATACATTATCCCAGGTTACCAGTCATTCAACTTCAGTTATCTAATAATACTGTACCGTGTGGCATTATCACCATCAATAACATATACATTATCCCAGGTTACCAGTCATTCAACTTCAGTTATCTAATAATACTGTACCGTGTGGCATTATCACCATCAATAACATATACATTATCCCAGGTTACCAGTCATTCAACTTCAGTTATCTAATAATACTGTACCGTGTGGCATTATCACCATCAATAACATATACATTATCCCAGGTTACCAGTCATTCAACTTCAGTTATCTAATAATACTGTACCGTGTGGCATTATCACCATCAATAACATATACATTATCCCAGGTTACCAGTCATTCAACTTCAGTTATCTAATAATACTGTACCGTGTGGCATTATCACCATCAATAACATATACATTATCCCAGGTTACCAGTCATTCTACTCCAGTTATCTAATAATACTGTACCACGTGGCGTTATCACCATCAATAACATACACATTATCCCAGGTTACCAATCATGGTGTCCTCTTCTGGCAGAAACCATGACACCTTCAATGGCTACATCTCTGAAAGCCAAGGAAATATGGTCATTTTGTTGTGTTGAAAATGCGTGTTGTCGTGGACCCTTGTAGAGATTTTTCAGTTTTATTTATTTGTACAATCTTTTAGTTACTTCTCCCCCAAAAGGCTCAAGGCAGCATACAAACAATCCTTCAATAATTACAGTCATGTTAAGTGCAGTAATTAGTTCACCCTTCTGTCAGATGATGACTAAACTGGAAGACCAAAGAACCAGGCAGTGACTAAACCAAAGAGCTGAATGGACTCTAACCAGGCAATGGCTGTTGTGAATGGTCTCACAAAATGTACCACACCATTTCCGTCAAGTCTGCCCATGGAGAATGAAGGGAGTAAGAATGCAGTCGAAAGGAGTACGCCAGCAGTCTAGATGCGCCACTTATTAAAGGCACCCCACAGCAACATTCAGTTATGTCAGCAAGGATTGGCAGAATCGCACAACTAGTTCTGTGTACCCAAACAGGATGGCTAATGGTTTCTGAAAGGCTTCCCAGAAGCTGTTGCAAAGAGAAAAGGTCCACAGTTCACCCACCCACCTTTTGTATGCCTAAAAAAGGTCTTTGGCTAGTGCCCCGAAACAGTTTCCTGTACGATGGTGATGACGAAAGGGCATTTCTACACAGACTTCTGGGAAGATTCCATCCAGGATGTAAAGGGTCTTTTCATATAATCTTATTGTGAGATGTCAGGATGGGTATTTTCTGCAGAGGTCACAGCTGACGCAATTCCAGTATAACAGCTTGCATTCTCAAATCCAAACGAAGTGCGACCATCATTTCTACATTCCTTCCTTTTGAAAAAAAAAATCAGTTTCTAGAGCAGGGTTCCCCAATGAGGTGCCTGTGGGCACCTTAACATCCACTGGTACTTCCTCTGGTGCCCACTAAGCTTTTCAGAAGATGAGCGGGACCATTGTAAGGCAGGGACTGTTATCGGCTGCCCTCATTCAAACGAAAGGATTTCCCACAGTCGCAGTAGCAGTTGCAGCCACATCAGAAGGACTGATAAACAACCTTCATTTGTTTTATTCCCTCTCTTCCTCCGTACTCCAGTTTGGTGTCGTGGTTAAGTGCGCGGACGCTAATCTGGGAGAACCAGGTTTGATTCCCCACTCCTCCACTTGCACTTGCTGGATGACCTTGGGCAAGCCATAGTTCTGGCACAGCTGTTCTTGAAAAAAGAGCAGTTTCTGTCAGAGCTCTCTCAGCCTCACCTACCCCACAGGGTGCCTATTGTGTGGAGGGGAAGGGAAAGGAGTTTGTAAGCCGCTCTGAGACTCTGAGTGAAGGGTGGGGCATAAATCCAATCCCTCCTTCTTCTTCTTCTACTCCCCCCCCTGAGTTTCTTTCATTTCTTTTTTATTCCTCTTCTGTGATTCTTTTGCAAAGGGAGGGGTTGTATTTGGCCAAGCCTCTTGTGGCAGCTGTTTTGGGGTAGCCCTTACCACCCCTTTTCAAAATGGCAGAAATGCTGACAGGCTCACAAAGTTTGGAGATCCCTGCTCTAAATATTGCAAGAAAGGAAAACATGTCTCTTCTCTGGCCATTTCTCCGTGCAAAAAACCCCCCCCCCCCCACGATCAACTGTTCTCCGGGCAATGTGAAAAGATACAGGCAGGCACAAGCTGGGTCTTACTAGGTCAACTACAACTATATACTTAAAACTTTAAAATGAAACTGATTTGTTTGCAAATCCAAAATCTTCAGGGAGTCATGACTGACTGTGCCTCCCTGTTGATGAACGGATAGCAAACGTTGGGGGGGGGGGTGATGGAGGTCTCAGCCTGTGAGATTCCTGCACCTCCCAAGCAAGCGGTCTCTCCTGTCCCAACCCAAATTCAAACCTTTTTATTAAAAACCCCAAGCTACAAGTTCAGGTTTTTCAAATGGAGCTCTGAAGACATTTACAATTTTACCACTTTGGGGTCTTGTTTTTTTTTTTTAAACTGGAGAATCGTGATCACACTCACCTCCTTGCTCCAGAGCCACATCGCTCCCTGCCATCCACACGTGTTGGTGTTGTTTTTCTTTCTCTCTCAGTTTGGGCATGCACACAGGCAGCCATCTGTAGAAAAGCGATTTCCACTTCAACCCGACTGCTGTAACACTTCCCTTTAAACTTTAAAGGAACACTTCCCTTTAAACGTTTACCGCCGAAAATGGCCTCCGTGAGATCCCGAACTCATCTAAAGGCTAAAACTAGGCACCATTTAAACGTTTTTTTTAACAACACGGTGGCGGACCTCCGCCTATGCGCACACCGCCAACTCTTTATTTAAAAATGGCGGGCGAAAAGCGGAAGCCTCGGGCAGCTTTCGAGCGGGGAGGGGGGTTAAACCGGAAGTGGCTTGACACCGGAGGAGTGATCACACGGGGAAAATGCAGCTGGAACCGGAGAATCAGGAAAACACCACTTGGGGACCTGGTATCGAAATACTCCGGGTTAAAGGGGGTTTGATCCAGAAAGCGACGGCTGGGGACGGGAGGCAGATGTTGACCGTGTGATCGCGCAGATAAAATCTGTTTCTGAGGTGGGCCGAAACGGCCCGTCTGAACGCACCCTCTGAGTGGCTTACAAACTCCTTTCCCTTCCCCTCCCCTCCCCACAACAGACTACTGGGCTACTGGAAATACTTCAACAGTAAATATTTTTTTTATTTTATAACAAAAAGACAAAGACAAACGAACAAAAAGACAAAGACAAACGAACAAAAACAAACAATAGTACATACAAACATTCAGTGGGAGAATCTCTGGCTCTTTGAGTTAACTGTTGTTGTCCATACATCTCTCAATAAAAATATGTTTCCACATCTTATAATGTTAAATATACCTTTTGTACATTGGAAATAGTGATGTAATTGAGATGCAGTCCGTCTGGACTAACAGATGATGAGCTGAAGCTCTGCCACCCCAAAAATAATCTTCATTGGAAAATTCAGCATAACATACCTGCTCTTTTATAAACCAAAGAAATAATCCGGGCATCACTCAAAGGGGGGGGGGGGGGCAAATTCCAAAGCATCTTTTAACCAAAAGAATCACATTCGTTTAGTGCTAAATGACTTGAAAACCCTCTTTAAAAGGGAGACACAATACAAGAGAATGGCAGTTTCCGGAATGGGTATTTTAACATCACTCACTTTGAACAGTCTGCTGTATTAGAGTTCAATTAAGTATGGCAAAGGGTGAAAAAGGGCACGCCATAAAATTATACAGTGCTAAATGATGCAGTTATGCAGTCAGCTATCTTTACAAGTCAAGGACATAAGAGAGTTCTCTTTAAAAAAAAAAAAAAACAGCTAGAAAGCTCCCTGTGCTCTGCGCCGACATTTCTGAGGAAGAGTAAAGGAACATACTTTGGTTCTCAGGACAATATCTCGTTGAGCACCACAATTTATTAGACTTCTACTAAATAGGCCCCATGCAAGTTCTCTTGCTTACTGCTAGAGCTGAAAGTACACCACATCTTGGAAATTGTCTTCGTTCATACAGCTGAGGCCCAGCATCTGATTCTTGTTCAACATTATCACCTATAGAACCCCCAAATCCTTTCCAGAATACTTTCGCCCCCTCAGTTTTCTGATATCCTAGACTCGCACCTTTGATTCATTGCTGCCCTCTACAACTTTGCACGTGTCCTTGGCAGACTTTAAGTTTGAAGGTTTAGCTTAAAGTAAATGCATACCCAGCTCCTACAACATTGCCCAAAGAGAACATTTTCACAAAAAGCATACACACGTTTCAGCTCAAGTCTAGATTTATTTCTCCGTCAGATTTGGAACTCGCTGACAAGTTATCAGTAGGTCACTTGAAAAGGTTTAACCGGCTCGTTTTCCTTTTTCACTCTGTTTGAGCAGGATTCTGTGCCGAAACCCCCTCAAAGGTGCTACTGAGAAGAAATACGAAAGGAAAAAAACCAGAACCTGGAACGGTGACATGAAAAACAAAACACACAATGTATTTCCATCCGGTATACATTCAGATAACTCATTTGCTGATGCCAGGTGGAAATGTTCAGATTAACATGGACTAAAGAACTAATTGAAGGTCAAAGAAGACGGGGACGGCAAAGGATGAGATGGTTAGTGTCATAGATGCAACAAACATGAAATTGAGCAAACTTCAGAGGACGGCAGAAGACCGGAAGGCCTGGCGTGATCTGGTCCATGGGGTCCCAAAGAGTCGGACTCGACTGTGCAACTGAACAACAACAACAAAAGAACTAATAGGCCCCTACTTAAAGCGTTTCTCAAAATCAATCTTTTTCTATTACAAAACAGCAAGAATCCCTTAAAAAGGGCAAGTAAATCACGACGAGGGAACATCTGACACACCCACAGTGCAGTAGGGAATGTAACTGAAGGTTAAAATGAAGAGGCAAAATGACGTGACATTTCCAACAGGATGTCTGGCGCAGGAGAGCTGAAGCATGCAACCTCTGAGCACCAACAATGGCAAACCACTCCGCAAAGTCCAAACAGCTGTGCAAACACAGGACTGGTCTTACTGCTTAGGAAAGCCTCGGGAGGGTGGAGTAGGAAGGGGAGAAATAGTTGGAATTCTAAAGCATTAACTTGGGGACCGCTACTAGTTTTATACACCAGCCTTACAGGTGATGTCAAGTTTTCATGTTCTGAGGCGCCAGCTCCAATTTCCTATGACTCTGGAAGGCCAAGAAACTATGATTTGTACCCAGAAATCACAGATTTTTCATGGCATCCATCTTGGCTATAGCACAGGTTTTTATCTGTACTGCTCTTGATGCGGTCACGAAACAAATAGCCTGCACCCGGCTCCTTGCCTTCAGAAGGCTTTTCCACACACCCCGTGCATTGCTGGTTGGCTGATGAGAGCTGTAGAACCCAAACCACCAACTACCTTCGCTATGCCGTACGGTTCTAGAAAGCGGAATACAAGATAAACGGGGGGCTGGTCACTGCCAGATTATTTCCTTTGGGTTGAATGCCACCAGTTTTTCTACTTTTGAAAAACGAAGGAGGGGTCTTCCTCGGCCGTCCAACAGGCTACGCTGAGAATCGGGGGTCATGCAGGATGGAGGGGGACTGGGGGAGAGGGAATGAAAAAGCTGGCTGGATCCCATCCTGGGTCTGCTCCCAAAATCTAGTCAGGCGGAAGGATCCCAGAACACAGTTGATATTTTGTAACTGGTCGTGCTGTTGACTAGTCAATTCAAATGATGGCAGAATGATCCAGCCAAGATTAGAATTTGGCCCATCGAGTGTACAGTCAATAACCGGTCTATAACCCTCCCCACCCCCCCAGATATTTATAAAACTGATTAGGACACTTACCCGGAGTAGGGTATTGAAAATGAGGGGCGCTGATGGAGCTACACAGCGTAGGGTCAGGTAGGTCTAGTGCAAATGTCTTTTCTTTTTTACATACCCGAGAGTCACAACCACAGAGCATAATTAGTTCTCTTCTGTAATCTATCTGATCATTAGTGAAAGAGAAGCCTTTAAGGGGATCAGTTTTGGGGCGGAGAGAAAACACCTTATATCAGGGGTGTCAAACATGCAGCCCGGGGGCCAGATCAGGCCCACAGTGGAACTGGCCATCTCCTGCTTCCAGTTCTGCTGTTGCTGCTGCTGCATCACAGCTTGCTTCGCCAGACTCTCTTAATCACTCAGCCATTTCATGTTTTAACCTGGGTCCTAGACTCAGAACCCTGACCATGAGATTTCTGTGGTGAATGTCAATACATCAAAAGTAGGTTTGCAGCTTACAGACACACACCTGAACAGCATACTCAAGATTGCAACAGCACAGAAATTTTGATGCAACAATTCAGAGCAAGAGGTGTCAGTTATCAGATACTGTTAAATAAACAAAATATTGCAAGAGTGCTAATGCTTTAAGCATGTTTTTATTTTAAGTTAAAAAAAATCTTTGTGTTCGTGTACTTTATAAAGTTTATAACACACGTGGCCGAGCCCAACAAGGTCTCGTTTTTGTCAGATCCGGCCCTCATAACAAATGAGTTCGACACCCCTGCCTTAGATCACAAGACATTTGCACTAGACTGTCCTGCTGAGGATCATCTATCTGACCCTACGCTGTGTCGCTCCATTAGCGCCCCTCGTTTTGAATACCCTACTCTGGGTAAGTGTCCTCATCAGTATTATAAATATCTGGGGTGGGTGGGTGTTATAGTCAACATTCAATGAAGACAGTTAATCAAAAACTGGCCAGGGTCCGGCATACCTGAGGGACCGCCTTTCCCCATACAGGCCCCAAAGAGCACTTCGGTCGGGGTCACACTAGTGACCCCGGGTCTTAAAGAGGCCAGGCTTGCAGCCACAAGGGCCAGGTCCTTCTCGGTGGCGGCTCCTACCTGGTGGAATGAGCTCCCGGAGGAGATCAGGGCCCTGCGGGACCTCTTACAGTTCCGCAGGGCCTGCAAGATGGAGCTCTTCCACCAGGCTTTTGAGTAGGAGCCGCCGCCACCACCACCACCACCGAGTAACTGCAGAGCAGGACCGCCGGGTTGGGCCGACTGGCCATCTGGAACATCTTGGCCCATGGCATCCCCCCTCGTGATCCCACTGCGATATACAATAGGGAGTATTTTAGTTCCTAATGTATCCTGCAAGATGTTTTTGTTTTAATTGTTTTAACTTGTTCTATTTTTATTGCACTCGGTGCCTTAACTGTTTTAATCCTGTTGTATTTTATTGCACAGTTGTGCCTATGTAAGCCGCCCTGAGCCTGCTTGCGGGGAGGGCGGGGTATAAGTGAAATAAAATAAATAAATAAATAAAAAAGGTTAAGAGACTTCTGAAACGGAGCATCTTTTCTGTTCATTTCTAAAGTTGGTCTTCTCCCGAGAAGTTGCGTTATTTTCGCAATGGTTCTGATGAAGTAATGGCTCGGCGACTGCACTAGTTCGAAGATGGATCGGACTCCTACGATTCCTTGCAGCTACTGATAAACATTCAAACAAGCCAGGATTCTGTTTGATCGATATTTTGATGGCTTCGGTTTTGTTTTTTTGTTTTTTAAAAAAAAGGTTGTATTTGCTTCAGAAAGTAAATTGCAAAATCATCGATTGGCAATTACCCAGTTCTGCGGGGGAAATCAATGTGCGGAAAGAGATGTGCATGCGTACCAACTACTGGCATGCTCGTCTGGGCTCCAACAAACTGCAGAAGGTCCCAGGTTCAATCCCTGGCATCTCCAGTTCAAAGGACCAGGAAATAGGTGATGTGAAAGACCTCTACCTGAAACCCTGGAAAGGCGCTGCCAGTCTGAGTAGACAATACTGACCTTGATGGACCAATTGCCTGGTTCAGAAGGCAGCTTCAACTGGTACAATACATTCTTTGTGCATGGTGCTTATGCACAAGCTGTTGTTGAACATTAGAGGTTCCCAAAGGGATATCTTGAAATTTAATGTGCCCACATTACTTGGTATATGGTAACCGGCTGCCACAACGGCTTCCATCTTTGTGAAACCAAAACTGTTCGCTTCATGAAACGCTGGAAAGTCAATCCAGTGCTAAGCAAGTTAATGTCTCTGTGGTTGGCTTTTTCCGGAGATTACCTATTTATGTGATGTGCTTGGAATTAATGTACCACCCACCAGCCCCCGGTATACATTCCCTTTGTCCCTTTTCACCACATGAGGACTGTCTACTTACTGGTGATGGGTGGATTCCAATTGAATAGAAACGAATGCCTCATTCTTCAAGCCCTCACCCCACCTCCAATACTGCTATTTCTCCCAGCAACTTATTTGGAAATGGCATTTGATTTTAAAAAATAGCTATTTTACACATATTCTGCTGTTATACTAATGTTTCAGCAACAAAAGTACCATTCTATTATTCTGAGTTATGCCTTCTGTATTTATTTTTCATTAGCCCAAACTTTTCGTTACAAACTTCTGTTCCTCAAAGCCCAAAATACAATTAACAGAGAGGTCTGGTTTCCCAAACAAGCTGTTTTTATTTCTTGCTGCCTTTTCAAGCCTTAGTGTTTGGGCTCGTAGCCGATCCTCGCCGATTCGTGCCCATCTATCAGCAACATCCAATTTAGTTCTGATCCCATGTATAATCCCATTAAATTAGGACGGCTGGAATAAGCACACTCCAAATCAGAGGGGCTGAACAGCATTTGACTTCTTACCGGATTTGATCTAGAAACTGGTGCACCGATCGCTCTTTTTCAGTAGTTGGGAATTGGGAGCTACTCCAATGTTTCTTCACTGCGCAGGAGTTGTTAGTCAAACTGAAATGACTCACAAGATCCCCTGACTCCAAAAAAACAATTTATCTCTATGAATATCTATAACTGGAGGGGGGACTGTTGCAATGATGCAAGTGACAAAGAAAACATCAGTAATATACTGCATTAAACTACAATACCAGAATAAAGGCTTCTAACATTTCATCAATCTACAGGGAGGAGGAGGACGGAGTTTAAAAGAGAAAAACACACTCTGAAAACCTCTTCCACCAAGACACGTGGCCCTGCTTTTTTCTTCTCAAAATACCCCGGGGTTCGTAACTGGCCGAAGGGCACCCACTGAGTGGCAGAGCTGAGCACGAACGTTCGGGTAGCCCTCCTTGTACCAATCGTCTTCGCCCATCTTCCTTTTATTAAGATCTGCTCTTAAGCGGGTCAACGCCTTGGGATCAGCACAAGGCAACTGAAGGGGGGCATGACAGAGGTTTGTAAAATCATGCGTGGGGTGGAGAGCGCGGACAAACAGAAACTTCTCTCCCCCTCCCAAAGTACAAGGACCCGAGGGCATCCAAGGAAACGGATGGGCAGGAGGTTCAGGACGGGTAATAATCAGGGAGTGATTCAAACGTGGAATTGGCCACCAGAGGTGGTCGTGATGGCCACAGGGAGAAACAGCTTTAAAGGGGGACGAGAGTGTCAAACTCAGAGTTTTGTTTCCCATGATATTCTTTGTTCTCAGGTTCAGGGATGCTTTGGCCGACCCGAAGAGGGGGAGGGGAATGTGTCTGAGTGAATGTGTGGGAATGTGCTCTGCTAGACGCCTGTAACGTTTTTCTAAGGAGCCTTCCGAGAAATGTGTCCTTGAAGCCTTTACTGCCAGGAGCGCTGTCACAAACACAGTAGTGTGAACTCACAGGTGGTGGGGGGGATGGGCACGCAACGGGCTTGGCGGGACGAATGACCGGTATGATTGGATGGGGCAATGGGGGGCAGTTGGAAGTGGGTATGATATTGGAAGCTGACACCAATCGTCGTTAGTTCTGACACAAGTTGGCTTGTCCCTGTCGCGACTTCATATCTCAATAAACAAATCTTCTATCCGAAGACTTGTTGTTGAGAGTGAGTGCGTACAGGGGTCTGACAATGAGACAGATTCATAGAAGATAAGTCTCTCAATGGCGACAAGCCATGGTGACTGAAGGGAACCTCCACGTTCAGAGGCACTAAGCCTCTGAATCCCAGAGCGAAGAGGTGAAATCAGGGGAAGGCCTCGGCCTCTCTGCCCTGTTGCTGGCCGTCCAGAGGAACTGGCTGGCCCCTGCGTGAGACAGAAGGCTGGACTGGATGGACTATCAGTCTGACCCAGCAGGGCTCTTCTGGTGTTCTTATCAGGGGAAGGCCTCAGCCTGTCTGCCCTGTTGTTGGCCCTCCAGAGGAACTGGCTGGCTACTGTATGTGACAGGATGCTGGACTAGGTGGACCCTCCCTGGTCTGACCCAGCAGGGCTCTTCCTATCAAAAGGGAAGGCCTCGGTCTGTCTGCCCTGTTGCTGGCCGTCCAGAGGAACTGGTTGGCCCCTGCGTGAGACAGGAGGCTGTACTGGATGGACTATCAGTCTGATCCAGCAGGGCTCTTCTGATGTTCTTAAGTCTGGCAAGAGTTTTAAGGGCAAAGGTACCTGGGTGATGCACCACCTGCTGGCAACAAAGGAGGGGAAAAATCACCTGTTTCTGCCATCAGAAATCCCCATCAAGCACCAAGAACATGTAATATGAATTAAAAGAAGAGTTATGGCAAAATTATTTTATTTGTATTACCAAGATATAAATAAAGTACATCTGTGCTATTAAATATAGCTAAAGGTTTATGCTGGCGTTCCGCTAACAGGTTTTTGATCCATAGGCCAAACTTTTGTTGCACTGGAGGCAGTGAACGCCTTCGCGAGGGTTGTATGATCCTGGACTGCAAACCACTACAAACAAAACAAAATGAAATATTGAAATGACATGAACACTTTAGAACTTCAGTTACAACCTGCTTTCGTAACTTCATGGGAAAGTGTCTTTTGTTAAAGTACGGGGGGGTGGAAAGACCTATCGCGTTGCAGCAGACTCGCGGACTTATGGGGACCCCCCCCCCCATGGGGTGTTCAAGGCCAGGGATGAAGAAAGGTGGTTGGCCATTGCCTGCCTCCACATCACGATCCCGGGTTTCCTCGGAGGTCTCCCATCCAAATGTTCACCAGGGCCGACCCTGCTTAGCTTCCGAGGTCTGAAGAGATCAGGCCAGCCTGGGCCAGCCAGGTCAGGGCTCAGGTATGTGGCACGTTCCGGTAAAAGGTCTCAGGTGGCACAGCTGGAGAAGACCCCTGCCTGAGACTCGGGAGAGCTGCCCTCAAGTCACAGCAGAGAAGCTAGCAGCCCGATAAGAACTGGACTGATTCAGCACGTGCCACTTTCTTCTCTAAACTTGCTCTTTGTCAAACAATCTGAATTCCTACAGGGACTTACCCCGTGGAAAGACACACACACCCCGCCAGTGTTCCCTCTAAGCTGAGTGAGTGTGAGCTAGGTCACAGTTTTTTAGCCTCCGGCTCACACATTTTTGCCTTAGCTCAGGGAGGAGGGCTCCAGAGCAAACTAATTTATGCAGTGGCCAAATGGCTCGCTCACAACTTTAATGCCAGTAGCTCACAGAGTAGAATTTTTGCTCACAGGACTCCATAGCTTAGAGGAAACATTGCACCCCGCCCCCCAATGACCAATCATTTCTGGGGCCCAGTCTGGAGAACCTGCCAGTTCCCGTGTTCCCGCTTTCCTCTTCCTCCTACGCACAGCTTGGGAACTTCCGTTTTCGCGGCCCGCCAAAAGCCTGACGCTTCATCCCAATCACAAACTAGGCTATTCTTTCCAAACCTGTGGGAAGCCAATAAAAGGGGGAGGGAGTAAGGGGGAAAGGATATAGAATGAAATTGACATATGTGAAATGTGTGTTATCCTAATAAAAATTTGTTTTTTTTAAAAAAAGAAAGAACGGGACTGATTCAGCACGTGCCACTTTCTTCTCTAAACGTGCTCTTTGTCAAACAATCTGATTTCCTACGGGGACTTACACCATGGAGAGACACACACACACCCCGCCCCCAATGACCAGTCATTTCTGGGGCCCAGTCTGGAGAACCTGCCAGTTCCCGCGTTCCCGCTTTCCTCTTCCTCCTACGCACATTTGGGAACTTCCATTCTCGCAGCCGACCAAAAGCCTGACGCTTCACCCCAATCACAAACTAGGCTATTCTTTGGGGGGGGAGGGAGGGAGGCAAAGCACAGTTTGTGCTTTGGACAGAATGATAAGCCACGGCCTGACGCGGAAGCCAAAATCTTTTAATTTTTGAGCCATGTGTGAGGGAGGGAGGGAGGTGATGGGGAAAGGAGCTTCTGCCTGGACCAAAAAATCAGGGTGCGCCCTCGTATAGGAGCCATGACACTCCTGGTAGGGAAACCTCTGCTGCAGAGGGGAAAGGAAGACCCTGTCCAGCAGTGGGGGAAAGCAGCCAAAAGTGTCGCCCCTGAGGAATCCTGTACTCTCAAGCCTGTGCACAGCACAGTTTGTGCTTTGGACAGCATGATAAGCCACGGCCTGACGCGGAAGCCAAAATCTTTTAATTTTTGAGCCATGTGTGAGGGAGGGAGGGAGGGGGTGGGGAAAGGAGCCAGGGGGTTCCCAGGGCTTCTGCCTGGACCAAAAAATCAGGGTGCGCCCTCATATAGGAGCCGTGACACTCCTGGTAGGAAAACCTCTGCTGCAGAGGGGAAAGGAAGACCTTGTCCAGCAGTGGGGGAAAGCAGCCGAAAGTGTCGCCCCTGAGGAATCCTGTGCTCTCAAGCTTGTGCACGAATGATAAGCCACGGCCTGACGCGGAAGCCAAAATCTTTTAATTTTTGAGCCATGTGTGAGGGAGGGAGGGAGGTGGTGGGGAAAGGAGCCAGGGGGTTCCCAGGGCTTCTGCCTGGACCAAAAAATCAGGGTGCGCCCTCATATAGGAGCCGTGACACTCCTGGTAGGAAAACCTCTGCTGCAGAGGGGAAAGGAAGACCCTGTCCAGCAGTGGGGGAAAGCAGCCAAAAGTGTCGCCCCTGAGGAATCCTGTACTCTCAAGCCTGTGCACAAAGTGCTGCTCATTCCAGCTCTGTGTTCTCTTCATAGGTTTCTGGAGTGGGGCAGTGCATATAAAGCACAGCCAAGACCCCTGGCATAACGTTCCTCACCCCCAGAAAAGCATTTGGCATGATAACCTTTTTTGTTTACTGGCCCCTTACCCGGAAGAGGGAGCTACAGACCACCGGCATCTTAAACAAGTCTCACACCACAAATGAAAGCAGTACCTGGTCACAACAAGCCCCATATCCAGTGGGGTTTACTTCTCTTTAGGTGTTTAGGGAAAAAAGATGCTCATACTTGTACGGAAGGGTTTTAGCTCCACCTAGTGATCAAAAGTACTAGCAAGCCAGGCAGTTCCACAGACTTTTATGGTCATCAGCACTCAAGGAACTGAAACCGTAGGAAAAAGTTCTTAGAATCTCACCGGAGATCCCTAGCCTGACCTCAATGGCCAAATCGGATATGCCAGTGGCAGAGTTAATCCGGGGGGGGGGGGGGGGTACACATCTTTTGTTCCGTGCGT
>NW_015162012.1:101303-116210 GCF_001447785.1 Gekko japonicus | reverse complement strand
AGGACAAGGGTTCTCAAGAGAAATCGCATGGCCTCTGTCAACAGAGAGATCATGCGTAACACGGAGGTGGGAAGCGATGTTCAGTGCCGACCGAAATGCGCAGCCAGAAATGTGTGGCCGGGAGAACTGCTCCCCTAACAACAAGAGCGGGGGGCCAAAAAGTGACCCAAGCCCGGCTCTGATAAACAGGCACAGCTGGAAAGACATCGTGTTCACTCTCAGGACTATTAGGAAATCAGCAGAACGGTTTGGGCCAGCTGGTCTTCAGGGCTGCCCTCTTCTTTCCCCGTCCTCCTTCCCCCATAAAACTAAACCCTTGGGCTGGAGGCAGACTAAATGTTCCACGAATGGAAGGGGAGGTGCCATTTCTTCCAGCTGCAGACCCACCCACCCCCTAGCTTGCCCATGACACTCCCGATGCCGACCGAAATGCGCAGCCAGAAATGTGTGGCCGGGAGAACTGCTCCCCTAACAACAAGAGCGGGGGGCCAAAAAGTGACCCAAGCCCGGCTCTGATAAACAGGCACAGCTGGAAAGACATCGTGTTCACTCTCAGGACTATTAGGAAATCAGCAGAACGGTTTGGGCCAGCTTTCACACAAAGGACTCAACCATGAAGTTCACTATTAGAGGCAGCAAACTGGGGGTCTGAGGAATTGTAGGAGGGGGAATAATAATTCTGGAAATGTTCCATACATCTCCCCTTCCAAGATTTTATAAATTCCCTGGCTTGAACAGGCCAATTTCCCACCCCCACTCTGTTTTTCTGTACTTGGCTCTCAACTCCTCTCAACATTTTCTGCCTCTTGGAAATGCTCAGTCCTTATCAGCCCTAAGTGCATTGAAACCCCTACTTGATATGTGGGTGGCCTAATTCTGCTGCTTTTGTGATGGGCATGAGCTCTCCACTTTTTATTAGATATTGATGATGATGGTATGCTACAAGTAATATGAGAGAAGGCTGTGCATCTGTGGTATGCCCCCACCCCCACCCCTGGACCAGCACTTTGAGATTGATGGGCTGCAGTGGCCGGGGGAGGGGGTAGCTCTGCTGCACCCATGGCCAAAGCCTCCTGCTAGGCAAAAATTGTCCAGATCTGATCCCTTGACTACCTGTGGCTTCCCTCCCCCCCACCCCCGCACTGAGATGGGAGGAAAATGCCTGTGCGGAGAGGCAAGGAGTGGTCCGCAGCAGCAGAGCCGGGGTTCAGCACTGTCACCCTCTGCCCTAAAAATCAAGCCCCCGGCTCTCACCAAAGCACTAGCAGACTATCGTTGAAGCCACCCACCGGCATCCGTCACATCTTGTCCAGCTAGTGCCGGTAAAGTCATTATTAGTGGCTCTGCCTAAGGGCTCTGCAGGGGCCCGGCTCAGTTCCAGGCCACAACACGGGGAAGAGGGGCTCCTACCCCCCCATGCCATTTTTCTGATTCAAAACAGCCCTGGGTGGGGGGACTCATTGTTCCCTCTAAGCTGAGTGAGCGCGAGCTAGCTCACAGTTTTTTACCCTCCGGCTCACACATTGTTTGTCTGAGCTCAGGAAGGAGGGCTCCAGAGCAATGTTCCCTCTAAGCTGTGAAGTCCTGTGAGCAAAAATTCTACTTTGTGAGCTGCTGGCATTAAAGTGGTGAGCGAGCGATTTGGCTGCTGCATAAATTAGTTTGCTCTGGAGCCCTCCTTCCTGAGCTAAGGCAAAAATGTGTTGAGCCAGAGGCTAAAAAACTGTGAGCCAGCTCACACTAGCTCAGCTTAGAGGGCAAACTGCTCCAGAGCAAACTAATTTAGGCAGCAGCCAAATCGCTCGCTCGCAACTGTAATGCCAGGAGCTCACAAAGTAGGATTTTTACTCACAAGACTTCACAGCTTAGAGGGAGCATTGGTGGGGGTGCTCTGCCCCTCTTTAGAACGCCACGTCCACAATTTTAGATGGGCACTCCCCGTAGCTGGTGTGCAGCTGCAGGAAAGCAAATCTGCTCCGGGGAACCCAGACTCGACTTGCTTAAAAAGTCTCACGAAGTTTGGCTCCAAGCGTTAGTTCCTTTGGCTGTGGGGCTTCCCCGTGCTCTGCCCCGTGGGCACACTCAGGGACTACCTGATTTTCTGCAGCCTTAAAAACAAGCAAAACAGCCTTTGTAGGGGCTTTTGCACAGATGTGAAGTCGGTTTATTGCATTAGCTTCCAGCCATAGCAACCATGAAAAGAACAGAGCACAACAGGACATAAAAATTATAAATAACCGTTAAAATCTAAATATCCATTAGAGCTAATAGCTATAAACTACCAACACTACCAACTACACATGCATAAAAGACATCATACAAATTATTACTGGATCTCGTTTACCTATTATTAATCATATCTAGCCAGTTTTTTTCTCATGTTAATGGCTATCCATCCATATTTTGCCACTTTGAGGGTAATGTCCCTATTCCTACTGGCTACCATTATTTCAAGATAGTCCCTTTGGCGGCACATATACTAAAACTGCAACGACACAGAGAAGATTAGACGTGAAGCACGATTAATGCCCAAGACTTCGACAGAAGGCAGAGGACCGTGTGAATGGCCATGCAGTTGGCGGAGGTCTGTTATGAAAGCCAGGAATAGCCCTTCAGAGCACGACAGGCTCCCAAAGGACCCCACACACACACAAACTACCAGCCCGTATATGACCACAGCCAGGTAAAGGTGAGGTGGAGGTTCTGGCTGGTCCCAAAAGGCTGAAGGGCGGGACCACAGGGATATGGCCTAAGCATTAAAGTAGCTCAGGGATGCCCATACCCACTGGTCCAAACACTCCCACCACCTAGGCCTTGAGACCCCAGCCTTCCTTGAGGCCTTAAAGTAAAGGTAAAGGTTTCCCTGGCTCGAAAGTGAGTCAAATCCGACTCTAAAGGGCAGTGCTCATTTCCATTTCCAAGCCAAAGAGCCAGTGCTGTCCGAAGACTTCTCCATGGTCACATGGCCGGTATGACTAAATGCCAAAGTGCACGGAACGCTGTTACCTTCCCACCGAAGCGGTATCTATTTATCTACCTGCAATTTCTTGCTTTCGGACGGCGAGGTTGGCAGGAGCCGGGGCCAGAGACGGGAGCTCACTCTGTCACGCGGCACACTCGGGTCTACAACTGCCGAGCTACAGGTCTTCCAGTCCGCAGCTCAGCGTTTTAGCCTCGGAGCCACCGCGGCCCCTTGAGGCCTTCAAGGTAAAGGTAAAGGTCTCCCTTGTGCGAAAGCCAGTCGAGTCCGACTCTAGGGTTGCGGTGCTCATCTCCGTTTCAAAGCCGAAGAGCCAGCGCTGTCCGAAGACGTTTCCGTGGTCATGTGGCCGGCATGACTAAACACCAAGGTGCACGGACAGCCTTCAAACCGGGATTTAAAAGTGCTTTTGCACACATTCTGCTAATGTCAGGAATGGGAGAGAAACAGCAGACCCGTAACGATTCCCAAGCAAAGCCACACACTGGGGACGCTGCCCAAGTGCAACGAAGGCCAGCCAGAGACTGTCATTCAATATGCTGGAACAGCAGCAGCCCTGGGTTGCTTCACACGTTAAACATCCATAAGACATGAGCTCCCCTGGTGCTTCTTCCACCTGATGAGCGTAAGCATCCCCCAAATATTCTGCCTCATATATTTTATAGGGATACCATTTCATACCTCACAAAGCTTTTAGGGAGCTAAAGCCCATTCATCTGTCCTTGTATTGTTAAGTCCACATTTTCTATTTGATTCTGGGCTTGAGAATTAAGACAGTACATACATTATACAGGGCGATACGATTTTATTTGTGTTGTTGCAGCTGCAGCACGAAGAGGACACTTTAATGCTCTCTGGGAAAGGAGGAGGAGGAGGAGGAGACTGGATTTATACCCCGCCCTTCACTCGGAGTCTCATAGTGGCTTGCAATCTCCTTTCCCATCCCCTCCCCACAACAGACACCCTGTGAGGTAGGTGGGGCTGAGAGAGCTCTTGACAGAAACTGCCCTTTTTCAAGAACAGCTCTGAGAGAACTATGGCTTGCCCAAGGTCATCCAGCAGCTGCAAGTGGAGGAGTGGTGAATCAAACCCGGTTCTCCCAGATTAGAGTCCGCGCACTCAACCACTACACCAGACTGGTTACACCAAACTGCACACTTAACCACTACACCAGAAAGACTCCTGCCGCAGGGCACTGGGGTCAACCTAGATGCTGCGCCTAAACCGAGACGTCTCGCAACACTGACACATGACACTCCACTTCACTCATTGGATAACCCTTGGAATACAAAAATTTTAAGTGCAGATTGAGGCAGAAGTCATGCCAACAGCCCCACCACCACCACTACACACACAGACAGCAGCACTCGTGGCTTTATAACAAGTTTCAAGTAACTCCAGGTAATTACCACGCAAATAGCGATGCTATTATTTCATATCCATCCCCTCCGAAACAAATCCAGCTGCCACGCAAAGCACAGTGACCTCTCCACTGAGAAAGCGGAGGTCCAGCTTCTTTTAGATCTTCCAGTCAAACCTTCAGTCACCCCCAACTTTGCGCCACAGACGGGTCCCTTAGCAGAGATGGGCAGCCTCTTGGGCACCCGGGATTACGTCAGAGAGCCAGTTTGGTGAAGTGGTTAAGTGCGCGGACTCTAATCCGGGAGAACCGGGTTTGGTTCCCCACTCCTCCACTTGCACCTGGCTGGATGACCTTGGGCAAGCTGTAGTTCTGATAAGAGCTGTTCTTGAAAAAAGAGCAGTTTCTGTCAAGAGCTCTCTCAGCCCCACCTACCTCACAGGGTGTCTGTTGTGGGGAGGGGAAGGGAAAGGAGTTTGTAAGCCGCTCTGAGACACCTTTGGGTAGTGAAGGGCGGGGTATAAATCCAATCTCTTTTCTTCTTCAGAGCGAGACAACCATAAAGACAGTAATTACGCACAAGCTCTGCAAACAGGACCAACCCGTCAAAGTCATGGAAGACAATTTACATGCTTCACAGAATTAGTATAGTTTGTCTGAACATTGCAGAGGATGCATCTTGGGTTGCCAACAAATGAGTCTTCCATCTGCCAAGGGTCTAAGTGCAGCCAAAAATACTACTGGACTCTTAAAACGATGAAACTGCCAGAGAATAAATGTGATTTGAAAACGTAACCCCATATGCTCAATATGCTCAGTACCGAAACGTCAACGTATGCCACTGCCCTCTAGGATTTCAGCCTCGTTTTTGCATTTACGACCATCAGAGACATGGGTACAACCAGGGCTTTTTTTTGTAGAAAAAGCCCAGCAGGATCTCATTAGCATAATAGGCCACACCCAACAGCAGGAACTCATTCGCCTATTAGGCCGCACCCCCATGTTACCAGAAGTGTGCTCATCCAGCCACACCCACCTTTTGCTTCTTATTCTGTTTACCTTCTTTGTTGTCAAAACCCAGGGCCTTTTTTGTAGCAGGAGCTCCTTTGCATGTTAGGCCA
Organism: Gekko japonicus; assembly: GCF_001447785.1. NCBI lineage: Eukaryota > Metazoa > Chordata > Lepidosauria > Squamata > Gekkonidae > Gekko > Gekko japonicus. The sequence goes on along the minus strand of NW_015162012.1, from coordinate 110,749 downwards.
CACACCTCTAATGTAGCCAATTCTAACGAGTTTCTGCTGTTGGGTGTGGCCTATTATGCTAATGAGTTCTTGCTGGGCATGGCCACCTCGGGAGCCAGCTGGAACTCCGTTCCTGTGCGTTCCTGCCCAAAAATAGCCGTGGGTACAACTAATCAACTAAAGCGTGCACTGGTGTGAATGACACGGCCCAACCACAAGAGGAGCTGCTTGACAGAGACAAGTCTCCTGCGAGACCCAGAGCGCCACCCAAAACGCCAGCACAGCACATTCCCCAAGTGCCTTCTGCGACACATCCAAGACGATACTTTCCAGTTTCTAGCCTGTGCAAGCAGTCCAACAAGCCACATTGGTCTATTAGGATCACAGAACAAGGCCGTATAAACAGAAACAGAAAACCTTTATTGGCATAGCATAAGTAAATCAGAACAGAGGACAGGGTTTAAGGGTAGGTACAAAGAACAACATCGACCAGTATTCCCGATCCCAAGATACAAAGCAATCCTAACATGGTTTACAAGATTTACAGAGTATTACTCTTGACTTCCATACGTAGGTCAAAAATTCAGCGACAGATAGTGTTATTGCTGGGCTCTTGTCTGCTAAAAAAAAAGTTTAAATCCCTATCCAGAAAATCTCTCTGCAACGGGAGAAGAGGGCGAATCAGAATACTGCGCATAATGGAATATTTAGGACATCGAAGAAGGATATGGGTAATAGAATCAGGTTCCCCAAGATTACAGTTACAAAGTCTATCCTTGTACGGGACACTCCTGTATCTACCTGAGACGACTACTGAAGGGAAAAGGTTGAACCTTGCAAGCATAAAGACCCTCCTAAAAACTGGGATTGTCTGTTTAGCGATATAAGGTACCACGGAGGCATGTGAAGGGAAGAGGGGGAAAGGCCGTATAAACTTCGGTCACATTTACATAAAACTGAAAAGGGGATCTGGTACTTAAAAAATAAAATAAGGCATCAAACCGGAAGGAAGTCCACACTTTCCACCTACCGCAGCAATGAGGACAATCTGGGTGCAGCAGAGGGTTGATTCCATAGCCCGGAGCACAGCGGTTAATCCACACCATTTGCAGAGTGCCTTCAATATAGTAGATCTCAGGCAGGGGGGGTTTCTGTTTTCCAAGAACTTGAACTTGTTGGTTAAAAAATTTCTCTATTAGGTCTTTCGCCTGAAGGAAACAGAAACGGTTGGGGGTGGGGAAATATTAGAAGCAGAGCTCTTCTTTATCTCCTAGATAGCTTTACAGAATAAGTCAATATCATTAACTCTGTTCCAACGACTGGCAAGTAACCCATTTAGCGCCGTGAAGTCCCTGCAGTCTGAGATAAGAGTAAACTAATTTGTTAAAAAGGCAGAAATACATTTGTTCACGTCTTTCTCTGCATCACGAGGGGGGCCACGTTAAATAGTCTTGCTAATTGTAACTACAGTGTAACAAATTTTATCGGAACCATTTCATTCAGGTTTCTCGGCATTTGCCTAGATAAAACAAAATACAGGTGATACTATATGACTGACTAACCAAAGCTATTAAATAAATTGGAATGATTTCTGTTTTAATTGCTAGTCTTGATACACTCTTCAAAGGGTTTCCGATTGCAGCCGGGAAAAGGGGCTTCTATCGACATCTGGACTGGTTAACTTATTGGAGCATTGTGACAATTTAATGCTGATTGTATTTTAATTGCTTTTAAGGTTGTAAATTGCCCAGAGCCCGCTTGCGGGGTTGGAAGATTCGTAAATTTAATTTTAAAAATGTTTCTTATACTTTTCAAGCATGTGCAGAGAACAACATTTTTAGGATTTCTCTCTTTCTCATCACTGACTCTTTTCAAATGCCTTAAACGCAGCACCGCCCCCTCCCAATGGCTTGCGTACAGAGGATTCACAAAGTCCCTCTGTCAATTGGGCAGGCGCCGCATCTAGTCCACTTACAGCTTGAAGGAACCATGAGCAACCCCAAAGGGGCCACGGGGACAGGGCCTGCAATTATGATTAATGCTTTATGGAGGTTTCCTTACTAAGACTTTTAAAGCAACAGTTCCTCCACTTGCAAACTCAGGAGTTTTGAAACATATGCTTAACCTGAAGGAGTAAATGAAAATTCAACACAGAATCCTAATGTTGAAGAGAAAACAGCAATTATAGTTTGGCTGGAATCATAAAATCCGAAACTGCACATCTCCAGCACATTTTTATCCAGGCAGGTAATAAAGAGTGGGTCCACCACAGGAATTCACAGACGGCATCGGCAGATCAGATCTTCCCCATCTATCTTCTTCCGTAAACAGCCTGGCATTTATTTCCTTCCCTTATAGCAGCCTTTTCTCAATGAGACTCTCAAGGAGCCAGGCATTTGTCCTGGAACTCCTCTTTGAGGATCAGGAAATCCTTGCAGGCAAACACATTACAGGAACGGGGGGGGGTCAGAGGGGGGGGGGGGGGGGGGGGCCTGCAGCAACAATGGGGAATCAAAGGGGAGCGGTGGCACAGGGGATTTATCCTCTGGTCAAACATCTGAGCTGAACAGGACTGCTGTCAGTTCGAGCCCCGCACTGGTGTGAGCTACCAGCCGTGCCCCCAGCTCGCCGTCCACCCAGCAGTTCGAAAGCTTCGGCGAGTAGATAAAATGGGTACCACTCCTTAGAGAGGGTGGGCACACTTAACCCCCCGGTGGGGAAGTGTTAGCCGACAAACGGAAGGTCCGCGCGTAAGATCAAAAGCCGAGAGAGATCTACGCAGCATCAAAGAACAGCCCGCAATGGGCCATTCCGGCCAGACGGTGGCAGTGGTGCGCCGCGACTGAGAAAAATGCTGACGACATCGAGCGACGCCGACTAAAAAGAATGCTGCCGGAACACGTCTGATTCTTACGGCTGACCAAACTCCCTGTCGACTGCGAAGTGTGTGTGATTAAAAATGATATATGTTGTCCTCCCTTACCCCCATCATTGTTAGTCCCGTGTCAACACATGAGTAACTGTAAATCGCTCAGAGCCGGCAGCTCTGCAAGGATTGAGTGATCAATAAATTGAAATATTATTATTATTATCAAGTAAAACTGCCTCTTCTCTCGTCTAGTAACCCAAGCCATGAAAGATCCACTCTGCCGACACCTTCTGTGAATTCTTCCAGCGGATCCCTCCCATTCTCTGCAAGTGCAAACAAAAGAATCCACAACTTTGGCAAAGGACTGGCATTGCACTGCAGAGAAGGATGTGACTGAACACATAATACATAAAAATCTGATTCGCCTACAGCAATATAATGCCAAGGCATTCATCATCATTTAACATCAACGTTTTTTCAGGGGGGGGGGGGGGGAAGAGGGAGGAATGTAGAAAACATAGATGCAGGTGGGTAACCCTGTTGGTCCGAAGCAGCAGAATGAAGTTTGAGTCCAAATGTATTGTTCAGTTAACGTCTGCATCTTGACTCTAATCAGTCCTTCCTGGCAACATCCTCCCCACCCCACCCCTCTACCTATATGCAATGGTTGGTGACTTCTGCTTCAATGTATCTGAAGAAGTGGGCATGCACATGAAAGCCAATAAAACTTGGTTGGTCTTAAAGGGGCCACTGGACTCAGACTTTGTACTGTAGAAAACGTAGTCATTGACAAAGTTAAAATATAAACCCCACCTATTTTTACTTTATTTGTACATGGACTCGATTATAGGGTACCACACAGAGCAGTAGATCGAATTGTGTGCACGTGGAGGTGCCTATGTGAGGGGGTGGCTATAACTGTGCCCCCCCCATTTCACAGCTGATTGGCAGGGTCAGAGCCAAGAGCAAAACCAACAGTCTGACGATGGAACTGCAAGGCAGGGGCAAGGTATGCCAACCCCCAAATATGGATCTTCCTCCAGCATACGACCTTTCTGGTTATGCCAACTACATCCCAAGGGGTACCCCCGCACATGGAAGGCAGTTTCCAGATGAGGACATCCAGTGTGCATCCTTCCTTTCCTATCCAGAGCTCAGCTGATCAACAGATCTTGAGAAATGACTAAAAGAGTATTCAATCAGTTTCTGAAGGAAAATACGATAGACAGGAATGTAGCAACCGATAAGGTTACGTCTGGATCACTGTCTAGCATCAGACAGGGAACAACATCCCTTTGAATATTACTGAAGAATAAATGTAAAGGAGAGGTAAATTCCATCGATTCCTAGAAACAGTATAAGAGGAACATTCCAGTTTTACGAGATCAAGCATGCATTTTGCCCAGGACACGGCAAAAACAATCTGTATATGGACTACTACAAAACCTCCCATGCAATACTTCCGAAGGGCCAGTGTTAAGACAAACTACAGCAAACGCCCTAGCATAATGAGGAACCATTAAATATCTTGTATAGGATGGCAAGGGCTGAGTTGGTAAAATGCCAAAGAATTGGGCTGAACGAACTCTATGAGTCGAATTCAATGTGAATCCAAAACACGCCCCCCCTCCAAGTCACATGTTTCTCTGTGGAATGCAATGTCCTGAGCAAGATGGGACATGTGACCTTTTCATAACCAGGAATAAAAGTCAAAAGTTCATGGTCTTTTTGATCGCAGCCATTTTTTAATAAAATAACTACATTTAAGAGAAGCCGAAGGCACTGTCATGAACAGTTTCGGGGGGAGGGGGGAGGACGACTGCTCAGTGCACAGCAGTAGACACAGCACATTTAGAACCACAGGGGGTTTTTTAGTTAAATTTTTATTTTATTTTAAACAGAAAAAATATAACAGTTATATAACAACAACAATGAAATTAAGCTAGATATTTACAACAACATGTAATGAATTCTGGATGGCTTACATATGATGAAACACCTCATAATACTTAAAAGGAACACTGAATTTAGAAGATTCAGCGTTAAAATATATTCAAGAAAAGGAAACCATTTCAAGTGAAAAAAAATTAGTTTTTATTTTAGGATATGTATTCAAAACATTTTCAATGCTAATGTTGCTAAATATTTTTTTGCAAACGCTTGCGTAGGAAATTTAATTGTCTTTTGAAGAGTTATTGAGTTGAACTGGGGGACTGAATTCAACCAGCGAAGCACGAAAACATTGAGATTCTAATCTCTTCTGAAGTGCACAGTTTAATTCTATTTTAATGGAGTTGCAACCAACACCTCCATAATATGAAGACCAAAGCGCTGGTATTCTGAGGTAAAGAATTCAAAGAGCCACTAAGTGCCAATATATCATTGTGAGAGGCAATAAACAAGGAGCTTCAAGGGGAGAAAATGCCATTTTCCTTATTTTCCTGGCAGCCAATAAAAAGGCATTCTGTGTTAGAAACTTAATAGGGAAGGAAGCCCAAGTTTTGAAGATGAGGAAGCATAGCACAGCCAGGGCCAAGTTAACGGTTCTATGCTCGAAACACTCAGATGCAGAAAAATGGGGCTCTTCTCCTAAATGTCCTGAGACGCTTGGATGCCCCCAGAAGGACAGCGCACATGTCCAGTCATCAGCTGAGACATGCGAAGAAAGACGCGATTTTGGGTTGTTGTTTTTTCCAGGCTAGCCAATTCCCTTCGCCCTACCCTTTTCTTGTCATCCCTTCCTCCTGCCTTTGGCCTCCTGTCCTCTCTAGCTTTCCATGGTCATCCTCCTCCCTTTGTTGTTGTTTTTTAAACATTCCTCCACTATTTTGTGTATTGGGACGTTACAGCCTCCTGCTTAGTGTCTACCCTAATGGTTTATACCAAAGGTTGGATCCCATACAAAATCTCTCCTGATGGGACATGTTTTCCAGCAGTGGAGCATGACTGGCTCCCTACTTCCTTCTCCAGGCCGAAATGCTCTTTGTGGAGGACGGGGCCCTCCCAGGAGTACCACGAGGGAGGAGCTGGAGGTCAGCATGAGAGCACCTCTTGGTTCTCACAAATGGCAAAGCCGAACCAGCCCCCCCCCTTCAGACCATGCCAGCTTCCTTCCCCACCCCACCCCGCCCCTGCTGTCATTGCTTGTGGAACAAGATCTTCAACTTCACTGTATTTGTTTTTTGAACAAGTTCAGAGCTAGAAAAAGAGCAATCTTTCTGTAATGTTCACTTTCAGCTATACTACCTTTCGTAACCTTCTTGATATGTCGCACGCACTCTTCTCACATGTACTTTTGCCTTTCTCCGGTTCTAGAGAAGAAACTGTAACACAATGCTCGGCTTTACTAAGGAAACAGAATACAGCATAAGATCCCACCTTTTCCCAAGAGTATCTACCCAAAAAACCCACCCTTTATATAAACATTTGAGTATCACGTAGCTAAGGATAAAAATACAGATCTAAATATACTACTAAAATATACATCCAGGTTATGATCCAGCAATAATATATATTAATAAACATTAACGTACATATAATCTGGCTTCTCAAATCTACATCACAGAGCGAAGCGCCTATTTAAACTATTCTTCTGTTTAATCACCTGGGCACAGAATCTAGCTGTCACTCTAGTGATTGCTGGTATTTCATCAAACAGTAATTTCTTCAAGGATATCTTATCCAATAGAAGCATAGACTGTTCCAGAATAGAGAGGACTGCCTTGTCCCTAACTTCCTTATAAAGAGGACAATGAATGAAAATATGTTCCAATGTTTCCACCTCCCCAAGGGAACATGCACATATCCTTTCAGTGAATAGGATCTTCTGGAACATTTGAGTAAATTTTGATCATTACACCAGTATCAATGTAAAATGAACGGGCAAATATTGCTGTCTCGCCAGTCTCAGATTAATCCCCCTGTACTTATATAAGCCATAGTATAATCAAGAAGGATGGGGTGAAACCAGAGTCCAATGTTAGAGTACAAACTGGTTCCAGGTTCAACTCCTAGCAACTTCAGTAAACTTCAGTAAAATCACTGCCTGAGAGAAGAGAGCACTGAAACCTACCACAGTAGACTATACCATGAGAGACGGACCAACAGCCTGACTTCAGATAAAAACAAGGGAGCAAAACTGAAAAGAGTACTGAAAAAATATACAGACTCTCGTGCAAGAGACAGAAGCATCAATCTTCAGTACATTTGAAAGCTCTTTATTCAAGGAGTTACTGATACTTTACCAATGCAAGTCAAACTGTCCCAGAAATCTTCTTGATTAAGAATTGCTAAGGAAATAACTACAACAGACCATCCAAAGTACAATTGATCTTGCCAGAACAAGCCTAATACGCTGGACTGAGTCTTTATCCTGCTAGCACTCTTTGGAGATTCTGGGAGCTCAAAACTTTATGCAAGAAACAAAGACATCTTTCCTCAAAGGAGAAAAAAATGACTACAAATGAGGAATTAGGGCCTTATATGTTACCACCTCCCCAGGCCAACCCAATCTTGTCAGATCTCGGAAGCTAGGTAGAATTGGCCCTGGTTAGTACTTGGATAGGAGACCTTCGAGGAAGACTCTGCAAAGGAAGGCAATGGCAAACCATCTCTGCTTCTCACTTGCCTTGAAAGCCCCTTGCTGGGGTCACCAGAAGTTGGTACACACAAGTCAGTAATGTCAGCAGCAGCTCTCCAAGGTCTCGGGTAGAGCAACTGAAATCCACAAAATCTTTCACATCATCATCCCTTTAACCCGAAAGGCTGGGGATTGAACCTGGGACCTTCTGCATGCAAAGCAGGTGCTCTGGCACTGAGCCATGACCTTACCCCACCCATGGGGGAGATGCTTTTGATAATGTTCTGCTTCTAATGACTTCTCTCAACCACAATGCCAACCGGGCTGCATCTTCTCCAGCAGCAATGAAGGGCAGAAAGTTTTTCCACCACTATGTTCAGAAAAACATCCTATTTCTAAAAATGCAGTTTCGATCAACCAATTCAGTTAAGACAAACCAGGAATTCTACCAAAAATCGGTAGGAAACTATCCCAACTTGCATCCCCTGTTCTGACCATTTCATATTTGGATATTTCCTATCCTATCCCCCCCACTGACATTAGTTTACAGTCTAAAATCCACAGCTTAGAGGGAACAGTGACCACAATACCAACCGGGCTGCATCTTCTCCAGCAGCAATGAGGGGCAGAAAGTTTTTCCACCACTATGTTCAGAAAAACATTCTATTTCTAAAAATGCACAGTTTCGATGAACTAATTCAGTTAAGACAAACCAGGAATTCTACCAAAAAATCAGTAGGAAACTGCCCCAACTTGCATCCCCTGTTCTGAGAAAGAAGTCCTTTGTCACCAATCTGACCATTTCATATTTGGATATTTCCTATCCTAACTCTTTAACCACGACACCAAACTGGCTTCTCAGTCTTTCAATATTTAGACAGTTTGTGCGCGCGCGCACACACACATCACACAGTGTCCTTATTCACCACGTAACAAAAAGCTAAGTGACTAGCTGGACGAGTGACTGGAACATCACCAAAGACTGGACCACTCGCGTGATTTTGAGCTGGTTTTTATACCCCACTTTTCTCTCCCCGAAGGAGTCTCAGAGCGGCTTACACTCGCCTTCCCGTCCTTTCCCCGCAAGAGGCGCCCTGTGGGGTAGGTGGGACGGAGGGAGCTCTGAGAGGGCGCTGACTGGCCCAAGCTCACCCGGCAGGCTTCAGGTGGAAGCCTGGGGAATCGAGCCCCGCTCTCCAGATTAGAGGCCGCCGCTTTTAACAACCACGCCAGGCTGTGATATGAACCCTGCCCTCGGATTGTGTGTCAAGCTCTTGCAGATGCCACAGCAAGTCAAATACCTGCTACTTCAGGGGTGTCAAACTCATTTGTTATGAGGGCCGGATCTGACATAAATGAGACCTTGTTGGGCCAGGCCACGTGCACTGTTCCCTCTAAGCTGAGTTAGTGTGAGCAAGCTCACTGTTTTTTAGCCTCCGGCTCACACATTTTTGTCTCAGCCACTGTTCCCTCTAAGCTGAGTTAGTGTGAGCTAGCTCACTGTTTTTTAGCCTCCGGCTTACACATTTTTGTCTCAGCCACTGTTCCCTCTAAGCTGAGTTCGTGTGAGCGAGCTCACTGTTTTTTAGCCTCCAGCTCACACATTTTTGTTTTAGGTCAGGAAGGAGGGCTCCAGAGCAAACTAATTTATGCAGCAGCCAAATTACTCGCTCACAACTTTATTGCCAGTAGCTCACAAAGTAGAATTTTTGCTCACAGGGCTCCACAGCTTAGAGGGAACATTGGTCTCAGCTCAGGAAGGAGGGCTCCAGAGCAAACTAATTTATGCAGTAGCCAAATCACTCGCTCACAATTTTAATGCCAGTAGCTCACAAAGTAGAATTTTTGCTCACAAGACTCCACAGCTTAGAGGGAACATTGGTCTCAGCTCAGGAAGGATGGCTCCAGAGCAAACTAATTTATGCAGTAGCCAAATCACTCGCTCACAACTTTAATGCCAGTAGCTCACAAAGTAGAATTTTTGCTCACAAGACTCCACAGCTTAGAGGGAACATTGGC
>NW_015162012.1:100830-101027 GCF_001447785.1 Gekko japonicus | reverse complement strand
TGTAAAGGTAAAGAAGAGCACGTTTTGCAATCCCGCTCTCTGCATTTTGACATGATGGCACTCGGACGTCTGTAATGCAATCTCACAGGATAGCCCGACGACCAGCTTGCTCAGGATCTGAAGCAACTTCTTCTCAAAGGATGTATTGTAGATACTGTTGCAGGGAGCTGCGTGATAGCGGACTATAAACTCATAGT
>NW_015162012.1:99538-99671 GCF_001447785.1 Gekko japonicus | reverse complement strand
TATTTATTAATTGTTTTAACTTGGTTGTTTATGCTGTTTTAATGTTGTTAGCCGCCTTAAGCCAGATACCTGGAAAGGCGGGATATAAATATAAATAATAAATAAATAAAGCGCTACTTGAGGGGCACCCAAG
>NW_015162012.1:99367-99489 GCF_001447785.1 Gekko japonicus | reverse complement strand
CTTCCCCTTTGAATGACAGACCCTTCCGTCTCAGAAGAGGCTTCCCATGTGGGGGTGTGGGAGCTGCTCGGTTGAAGAAGCCTGCATGGACAATTCATTCTCCTCCTCTGTGGTCAGTTTCT
>NW_015162012.1:99066-99298 GCF_001447785.1 Gekko japonicus | reverse complement strand
TACTTATACATTTCTTATTGTAAAATGTCCCTTTCTCTTTTATCATCCATTATCTGTTACTAGCAAGTTCTCAAAATTTACTGTATCTTCTTCAACTTCAGCCATTTGTAGATGACTTCCCATCTGCCCCCAAAAAGTTCCTCTGGTTTGTTCTGTAATGTCATACTCTTTCAATTGCAAAAAAAAAAAAAAAAACCACCAATTAACTGGGGCAGAAAAATGCAGCCAGGAG
>NW_015162012.1:82512-98999 GCF_001447785.1 Gekko japonicus | reverse complement strand
AGAACAGGGGGGGGGGGGGGGGATCTGGAGAACAAAGTACAGTTTCCTGCACGAGACCGAGACGCCGGTTCAGACAGTCATCAAAACTGGGTTGTGGGAGCCAGCAGCAGCTCCACCTCTCGCCACAGGCGACCAGAGAAGGGGGGCCTCCGGGTCTCTGAATCAGACCTGAGTAGAACAGCACTACCAGGCAAAGCGCAGCGCTAATAGGAGAGCTGAAGGCACTGAGGTATCCGGACCGTTCCATATCACTCCAGACGGCAGGACAAGTTGCGGGAATACGTACGGTGGAGGGGGATTCCCAGGGAAAGATACACATTGTCCAAGGAGTAAAAAACTAAGCATCCGAGGCGACATCCCGCAGGAGCCATGTCTGCGGAGCCTCATCCACCACCACCCCGAGACAAGAAGAGATGCTCCGTCCAAAGAAAGCAGCTCCTCTACCCGGCAACGGATGACGCGACCCCTCTCGGAGCCGGCGATTGGCTGAAAAAGCTTGCCTTCTGACTCATGGAAAGTCCTAGCCAAAACCCACCCTGGGAAGTCCCTGGCCCGCTTTCCCCAGGCGGGGGGGCTGGGGAGGGAGGAAGCAAGTTGCTGGCTGCCGTCCTGGCCCGAAAGAAAGATCCAGACAGGCAAGAACAAGTTGTGTCGTCCCACCCGTTCTCTCTGCTGGGGGGAGGCCAGCACACGTGCTTGCAGGCACTTCTGCTGGCGCCGGACTGTGGCACTTGCTGGCTGGCGCCCAGGTGTTGAGGCGCTGAAGGGAGGCACTCAGAACTCAGAGGCAGCAGAGGCGACGCCGGTGGTCACCCGGTCAGGGAAGCCACTAGGACTCACAGCCTGCTTTTGGTGGAGGCTGGGGGGCTTTGGCCGGGGGGGCTGGGACCTGTTTGGCACCCCTAGGGCCAGCCCGCACTCTAGGCGAATGCCTAGTTCGCCTAGCAGGTGTGCCGGCCCTGATGGGGAGCAAAGAAGACTGTACAACCCAGAAAAACTGCACTCTATTCTGCTAAGAGCATGGCCAACTGACCAAGAATGAACTGTATCCGAGTTAGCCAGTTTGGTGTAGTGGTTAAGTGCGCGGACCCTAATCTGGGAGAACCGGGTTGGATTCCCCACTCCTCCACTTGCACCTGCTGGATGACCTTGGGCAAGCCATAGTTCTGGCACAGCTGTTCTTGAAAAAGGGCAGTTTCTGTCAGAGCTCTCTCAACCCCACCTACCTCACAGGGTGTCTGTTGTGGGGAGGGGAAGGGAAAGGAGTTTGTAAGCCACTCTGAGACTCCAAGTGAAGGGCGGGGTATGAATCCAATCTCTTCTTCTTCTTCTTCGTCAGACACTCAGCTAGTAAAAACTAGAATACTCATTCTGCCCTCCTTAGTCAACCATTTATCCAGTTTTCAAAAATACCCAAGGACTCAATAACGTTCAACTGAAAACAAAAAGGGGTTTTCTTGAGCTCCAGTTAGATCAGATCCAGCCCCAAAGGGAAGGTACTGAAGAATACTTCTGTCTCGTAACAGAGGCAATCAGATACGATATGACGCTCTGCGTGACAGAATGTAAAGAGGAGCAAAAAGTGTTTTGAGATCTCAGTGTTATGGCTCAAAACCTCCGGTCAAAGGAGCTTATTGTTCATAAAGAAAAGGAATCTCGGTGTTCATTTTAACACGATGTAGAATGGTAGCATAACAAAGCTGCATTCAAGTTCTGTTCCTAAGACAAGGGGGAATGACAAGCAATACAGAAAATGAAGAATCATCTCTACTTTCAGAACGTAATGGGATTATACTGCTAAAGAACTCTCGGGAGCCCGTTTTTTCTTCTGCTTTTCAATTTAGACTTCGTGCGTCTTTTGAAAATAACTGATGGTTTAAAATTTCCTGATTGAGAAGCCCAGAGAAAGTCTTTCCGCGCTCTCGATTAGCGAGATTTCAATTATTTTATCTCATTAAGGGTGAAATGGAGCGTATAACTAAGTGTGCTTAATTACTACTGAATTCAATGGGGCTTAAGCATGTTTAACTGTACACGGGATTTCCCCCTATAATTTCAGCAAATCCAACTAGCATTCTAAAGCAGTAGAGAAAGAAAAGCTAATATCTTACCATAAAGAACGTATTTGATCAAATAGCTCTTCTCAGATTGCTCGGTGGTTGGCTTAAATACAAGGGAACATGTGTAGACTCCACTCATCTCCGGTTTAAACTGCCGGAATAGCAAAGTTCCTGTTGGTGTTATTTTCACAGTCTGATTTTCTATTTAAAAAGGTAAAATAAAATCAAGTTTAATGGCGTAAGAAATGTATGCTGAAGACCAGCTGGGACTCCCAACTGGCAGCATCATATTTTAACTTTTTTTGATCCTAGCCTTAACTGCGGTCATGTCTAAACAGTACCACTACAGTAAGAATAAGGATAAATAATTACTGCATTTCAATATAATAAAGGGTCTCACCAACAGGTGCAGTTCTTAGTAGGTGCTGCCTTCCTATGAAGCTGTTCATTTATTTACACTACAATGAGAACTCTCAAGACGGTATAAGTCTCAGGCATCTACATTCCTCTCATGTCAAGACAGGGAAGAAAATAACTAGGCAGTAACAGGGTTCTCTCTAAGATGGTATCTCTTCAAGACTCCCCCAGAATCCCACATTCATTCCAGAAATAGAGTGAATGATTACGGAGATGCAATGTGTTCAAATAAAGAAGATAAAACTGTTTTATTTGCACCGTTTCCCCCTCCACTAAGCAGAAGGAATGGACAAGTTCAAGAGATCTACAGGCACCATCGCAAACTTAGGTCTGATCCGCATCTAGCATTTGCTCTGCGGTTTTACCAAACCCAGGCTGGAACGGAAATTCCCCTCTACATTGCATGCCACTCTCTCACTTTGAGTGATTGTCGGATTTTATGGCAGTGTTCAGACTGCATGCCGGTTTCACTTCCTTTGATCTCTCGGTTTTATGGTAGCCGCCTGCATAGATTTATGGCCATTCGGGGGTGACTCTGCAGTCAGGACGGTGTTTTGAATGTGGTTTTGAGCCGCGTCTTTTTCCTGTTCCAGCGTGGGGTGGGGTAAAACAGTGGAGCAAATGCTCGATGCAGATTGGGCCTTAGATGTAGCAAACAGAAATGGACAACGTCTGCAGAAGTTATGCAGGTGACTACTCTGAGAACATTGATTTTAAAATTCAAACGGATTAGAACAATGTTGTAAGGGGCGCGGGTTTCAGAAGAGTGATGTCCTTCTATCAAATGGAACTCTGTTTCCAACAGCAGTGCCTACATTTCCTGAAACCTACAGGCCCCTTGGATTCCACAGAGGATTTCCACTGGTGGAGAGGGACAATTTTTGTCCACCAGGAGCAGTGTTTTGAGGAGCATTTGTTTTGAGCCGCGTCTTTTTCCTGTTCCAGCGTGGGGTGGGGTAAAACAGTGGAGCAAATGCTCGATGCAGATTGGGCCTTAGATGTAGCAAACAGAAATGGACAACGTCTGCAGAAGTTATGCAGGTGACTACTCTGAGAACATTTTTATCGATGGCACATATCTCCAGTTAGACTGAATAAATTTGACAAAACAATTGGGAAAGTATGTTGGAAATGTAAACAAAGGGATGGAACCTTTTATCATCTATGGTGGACATGCAATAAGTCTAAAAAATATTGGAAGATGGTAAAAGAAATGGTGGAAGAAATATTAGGTAGACAAATGCCATTTGAACCAGAATGTTTTTTATTGAATTTTATCCCAGATGATTTCAAAAATAGGGAAAGTTATTTAGTGATGCATATAATCACGGCAGCTAGGATTCTATATGCTAGTAAATGGAAAAATGAGGATATTCCTACAAAAGAAGAATTGAAGTTAAAATTAATAGATGTAGCGGAACTAGAGAAACTGACGTTTCTCTTGAGGGAAAAAGGCTGGGAAGAGTTTGAAAAATTTTGGGCAAAATTTTATAGGTGGATAAAACTGATATGATAACGAAAGTTAAACATAAGGCATGTAAGATAATTAAGTTCTTAAAATTATGGGTACTGTTTGATTTATTAGAATTTTGTATTATAGAATAGTTGGAATGAAGTGTTCTAGACTTGATAAGAAAAGTGAAGGCAATACTAATGATATGATGGGAAGAACTCTGCACAAGTTGATGTAAATATGAGTAACAATGGTTATTGTTATTAGATTTGGTGGAAAAATGAATAAAGAAAATATTTTTTTAAAAAAAGAAAATGTATGTTTTAGTAGCAGATATCCTTTATATAATGCAAAATGTGTTCTGAATCTTCTGTTACCGAGTCTGCGGACAGACTCAACAGCTCCTACTTCTTGCACATCCCAAAGATTGAGGACTTTCAGCACACAAGGAACCATACCAAAATTCTGTTAAGTTTGCTAACCATTCAGAGGTGACAGTACTGTGCTCGTATGATACGAAAGGGATCCCAAACTCAAATCTGTGTTGTGGACTGCAGACGGTAACTGTTTACTCATCGGCAAAATCTTGAAACTAAATTACGTCACACACAAGAAATATTAGTAATTATTGGACTACTGGGCGAGCTCATTCTAGACAGCAAGGCAAGAGGAAAAGAAGACATTCAAGGGCATGATGTCTAGAAAGGGAGATGTGTAGAGATGCATCTGGGGGACACACTTCTGTTGCCACGTTGTGCTGCGAGGACAGGCAACAGGACTACAATTGCAGGACGATGCAGAAATATGGCCGGGGGGGGGGCACAGTTGCCTCGGCAATACGAGAACACACCCCTTCCCTTCATCCCCCACACACAGCTAGTGAACTCTTTCACCCATTTGCCTGCCCCCCCAAAAAAACACAACCGCAGAAGGAGTGCTCCATGAAAATCCCCCTCTCCCCCATTCAACACAACTCCTTAAAGTAATCGTGGTGTTTTGATATAGCAGTTGATAGAAAGGCATGCACGTGGGTCTTTTAGCAGGCACTTGGAACAAGCAGGATAGCACAAAAGTATAAAAAGAGCATCCACACTAGAAATACTCCACCCTTTGTGCTCTGAATTTCACCTTTTAATGCCTTTAACTGGAAGAAATAAGCCTTACAGGGCTCTTTTTGTAGCAGGAACTCCTTTGCATATTAGGCCACCCACACCCTTAATGTAGCCAATCCTCCAAGAGCTTACAGAGCTCTTCTTACAGGAGCTACTGTAAGCTCTTGGAGGATTGGCTACATTAGGGGTGTGTCGCTTAATATGCAAATGAGTAACTGCTACAAAAAGAGCCCTGCGTAAATCCCTCGTGGAAAACAGCTCAGATATACAAATGCTTAATGCTGGCAGCATCATGCTCTTTGGGGTTTCTTAATTCCATTCTGAATACTGCTTCTGCAGGATTCAGAATACTAGCAATTGTCTATACAATAGCTTGCCATTGTCTATACAATAGCTGCATTCAAATGTCAAAAAGAAACTTCCGCTTGTTCATTATGAACACAGTCACATGTACTCCCTTTCCTCCTTCCCTCCTTTCCCATCCCAGTTAGATGAAACCAGGATTGAACTGTGTCTTAAAACCCTGGTTTATCGCCCAGAGAATGATGCTAGTACTGCCACAACAAACTGCAGCTTGTTCCAAGCCAGGAAGTTTTTAATATCTACCCTGTGAGAGGAAAGGCTCATTCTCATCAGGAATAAAATCTCTTAATACGGTCAGTAATAACTTCCAACAAGCTCCATCCAAAATCAACAACTTTCTAGTTCCACAAATTTCAATGTGAGAATCAAGAAAACGGTTAGACCTCTTCATTTGTTTTACTTTGGCTAGACTGGCCACAGACATCTATCCTGGGCCCTTAAGACCCACCCAAGTAAAATGAAAAAGTAAATACAACTGATGAAAGCATTCAAGAATTAGGAGTGCTGAAGACCTACAAAAATAAATGGAGGCAAAACTTACCAACAGCGTTTAGAAATAAAACGGGAGAGATTACTACCCGATGGGGAAAACACCTTACCTGTGACCATGTCACCTCCTGGTCCATGCCACTGGAATATTGGGTCGATCAATTCAGAATTTCTTAGGTGACTCGTAATGCATAGAATACGTGGGCTGTTGAAATTCATCTTGACATAAACTTTGACTGAAAGTATAAAGTGCCATGATTATCAATATGCAATCGGAATCCGCTCTTTCGATACATCGCAAATACAATGCAACCGCACCCACAGCAGAAAAGCCAGGGACAGAGAGAAATGCTCGGACAGACGCACTAGCTATAACCAAACCACAATTGCATTGCTACACGAAAAAAGAAGAACGATTTGAGCAATCAGGAAAATAACGCTTCTTCACCGACCGGCACAAAACAGGCTGTTAACAGCGCGGCGGTCAGAAGAGAACTGGCGGGATGTCCGTGCCCCGCCTCTTTGGGCATGCACAATGGGGTTCCCGCGCATGCTTGGGAGGGAGGCGCGAAAATCCCTTTGTGAGCTTTGCATACCACCAATTCAGATCAGCGCAGGCGCATAATCCCATGGGTGTGATGCACAGAGACCACAAAGAAGATCCGCCAGTTTCGAGTCTGGTAGCACTTTAGAGAACAACGAGGTTTCGGGGGCGTGACCTTTCAAGAATCATACCCCGAAAATTGCGTTGGCCTCTACAAGGCTACTGGACTTGAATCCAGCTGTATTGCTATAGCTTCACTTAAAGTTGGCATAAAGTAGGCTGTCAGGTCCCCAGTCAAATCACTCTCCCCACACACACTTTGGCAGTGAATGCTTTATTTAGAGATACGAGATGCATGGGGTTCAAACTTCTTGTTAGGACTGAATCGCAAAGGCGGGGAAAAGCAGGATATAGAGGTTAAAAAAACCCAAAATTCCAAACACTCCTACGTCAGCGTTACTATAGTGACTCTGACAGATATGTCGTCACTATCTACTTCAGCCAAGCACAATCTTCTCCGAGAACATTTGCGTGTGAAACCTGTCCTCGGGGCCTCTTGAGAAAAGTACCAGGCGAAACTCCCTAACCAACTACTCCTCTAACTGCACACACTCCCCGCCCCCTCCCAGGAATGCATTGGCAAGCGAGGGCAGCAATAAAGATACAGACCAAAAAAAAAAAAAGGTAGGGATGAATAATACAGTTAGCACGGATGTCAGATGCCTGTTACCCTGACAACACAGCTCATTACCATATTAGGCCAACATCCCCATGTTACCAGAAGTGTGCTCATCCAGCCACACCCACCTTTTGCTTCTTATTCTGTTTACTTTGTTGTCAAAACTCAGGGCTTTTTTGTAGCAGGAACTTCTTTGCATGTTAGGCCACACCCCCTAATGTAGCCAATCCTAATGAGTTTCTGCTGTTAGGTGTGGCGTATTATGCTAACGAGTTCCTGCTGGGCGTGGCCAACTCAGGAGCCAGCCGGAACTCCGTTCCTGTGCGTTCCTGCCCAAAAATAGCCCTGGGCAGGGCTACTATGACGTTCTGGGCAGCCCAGCCGCTGACAGGATATGACCTAGTCCGTCTGTCAGAGAGGCCTGAGGTTGTCGGCAGCACAACCCGCTTCATGGTGCCCCACAGTCAGCAGTCTGTTGACCGCCAATAAGAGGCCCAACTGAGCAATGGCCTGTCCTCCCAGGCAGCCCACGCATGCTCACACATGCAGGCCGTTGGCAGTCCCATTGTCTGCTGTGGCAAAAGCACCGTGAACAGTCATCCAAATGCTAGTTACAAGAAGCACCTTGTTACAAGCAAGGCAAGGTAAAATTCCTTCTGAGCTCCACAAATCCTCAATTGCCTTAAGTCCGTGCAAGAAAAACCTGTACAGCATACAAGAGAAAGAAGAGGCACACACTGGCCAAGACGAGGCACAGGCCCTGGCTAATGTGCTTCCCACCATGATCGACGCTTGGTTACTCCTAACCTTCAGGGTGGTGGACTCACCTGAATTGTCCTCACCCCTCCCCTACTAAGCCAAGTGTAAATAGATGTCCTGCCATTAACTTGAGAACAATAGTAAAAGGGAACCACGGTGAACAGTGAGAGTAAGAAAATATACAACACTGTTGTACACAACGGTGAAAATACACACACACAAAAATTCTATCATGCATTAAATCAAGCAGAGCAGACACCTCCAAGGAGATTTAACGGCTGTCTCATTTCTTTCGGTTCGGCCCTTGAAGGTGTTTGCCCTGCTTCGTTTAATATATGAAGGCTTTGGTTCCGATTGGTGCACAGTCCTGACGAAGTCTGATTGAAACCGCTTTTCAGTCCGGAGTAGCGAGTTGACTGCTTTCATCCGACTGCTTTCATCTTCTGCAAGAAAGACTCAAACTGACTTTCTGTGTGAGAATTTACACCTCTTGGTGTCGATATGCCCATTGTGCCTTACGTCTGAATTGTAATATTATTGGATAATTATAGTACACTGTTTAAATAGTAAGACTATACTGTAAAAATAGAGTATTTTTGGCACTGTGTTCTATATTTTCATAAACTTGAGAACTGCATTTGTATATATAATTATTTATGCAAGGATCCAGCTCAAACAACACCAAAAACGGACGTGGAGACAGTCCCCACCACCACCATTTCCCACACAGTGACAGGCAATCCTCCCGTAAGCAAAGAATTGCTTTTGTGTGCCTAACTCTCTGGGTCAGATCCAGCCGGTCTCTTATGCCAACAGGGAGATCTGATTAATATCTTAAATATTTGTTTTCTTGCAACAATAATAAAACACAAAATACTGTAGAACGATTACCAAAGTACAAGTTGCATGCCGGAAATGAATGGAAAAACCGAAGAGAAGTCAGAATTTGTCTGTACCAACAGTGAAGCCACATGTAGCTCTCTCTGAAACATTCCTACAGAAGACTTTATTGGTTGGGTTATCCAAAGAAAGCCGTGCTGTGTCAAAAAGACCCCTTGCCCTCTGCTCTATTCTGTCCAAGTTTGATTATAATCAATATACTGCAAGCATTGCCAACAGCTTCTTTTGTTCTTAAAACTGTATGTATTATTTAATACTAGCACTTTCAGTATAATTGCATAATTACATAAGGAAATGCGGCATTTGTAATTTCATTGTCTGAAGCCTCCACACAATTATCAAGAGAAATAAGCCTGAATTGATTAAATATATAACACATACCTGGCAAATTGGTTGATCCTACAACTTTCACTCCATTAGGATCTATACCGGAAGAACAATGAACTGTCAAAACAGGAAAAAAAGATAGCGTAAAAATTTAAACTTCAGAAAGGAACGTAAAATATGCATCAATGCCGGCTGATCAGAGATTTGTTAAAAACAAACGAACAAACAAAGTCAAAGATTTATGATAAGAGGCATTGGAGAGCTGAAATAAGATCAAGGATAACCAATGGAGGTAGGGAATTGATTTAGACTGGAAATTCCTGGGTTCTAATGTGCAGTCATCCTTAAAACTTACCGTTGGCCGATTTTGGGGCAAACAATCCTGCATGGTTCAGACATAACAAGAAACCATGGTTTACTGCTACAGAGATAAGCCTGGGGGATTCTTAGGCTGACAAACTGCTGCCTGCTTTCATGCAAGCCGGCAAAATGACTGTCTGCTTTTGTGGGGAGTTTTTCCTAGAGATGTAAAATTTCCGGAAATTTTGAAGCTCGGAAAAAAACCCGTTTTTTTTCCGGTTTTTTTTCGGGAAAAAACGGAAATTTTTGGAAAAATTGAAAAAAATGCTACATTAGCATTTCTTTTGTCTTTTCTAGATTGAAAGTCATTCTGTTACTTTAGGAACATAAAAAATGACTATGGACATTTTTACTTGGCATGAAATTATCACAACTAACATATTAAAAATATAGTGTACCCAAACAATTATTACAAACAGAATACCCACCCACATGCAAAAACAAAACTGAAACCTTTTTATTTTCTTCTGACAATCGCACCTCCTAAAGGAAGAAATGCATCTTGTTCTTGCATTGGAGAGTTCAGTTTGTAACCTAGGACTTGCTTGTCCTCAGTGCACAGAAATTAGATCAATCTGATACCATTATATATTTTAGAAATGATTTGGAAAATATTTGAACACCTTGTCTTAAAATATTTTATTTATCATGTTAAAATAAAACATTCCATAAACAATTTCTTTTCTTTTCTTTTCCCAATTTTTCGGAAAAAAACAAAAAAGCTTCAGGGAAAAAAACAGAAAAAACCTGGGTTTTTTTCGAATTTTTCCGGGTTTTTTTCCGGGCCTTCACATCTCTAGTTTTTCCCCACAGCTTGCCATTACATTCCAGTTGGCAACTACCGTTTGTGCTTTCTTGGCAAACCAGGATTAAACCACTGTTTGGGGCCCGGATTAGCAGAGAACAAACAAACAAACAAACAACAGTTTGTGGGTTTGAATAAATTAACTAGCTAAACATGAGGGAAAGTAAAGAAGCAGCATGCAATTTTAGGATGATCCCCCACCCAGGGATGCATGGATCCTACACATACTCTCTCGCGCACACACTGTATCTCTCGATATAATCAACTAAATTCCCCATCAGCTACCTTGAGCTCACCTAGGTGAAAGTGCGGCACACAAGTATGGTTGGTAAATTAGCTAGATGGGAGAGATGTATCAGATGAACTGTTGTGAAGTAGTATGCAACTGCAGCTATATTAATTGGAAACACAGATTCTATATATTCACTCGCTGGCTTGCAAATGGCAAGTATCTCCTCCGTACATGTCCAGCAGGGAATTATGCACATCCAGCAAACACTGATTTTGAATCCACCTGTCCTTTCTTCCCCCACCCTCCATGAAGAAAAGGAGAGATTTTTTCCTCCCGCAAGTCACCTTTGCCATCTCCTGCAAGAGACTGGGGGGGGACACCTCTTCAGTTTCCACCCATTCTTTGCAAAGAACGGCAGGCAGTTTCTTGTTCTTTCCATGGGGCTTTTCTGGGGCTGTCCTTGCACCTTTTACATAAATCCAACAAAGGTGCAAACACCCTCCATTTCCCAAGTTCTCTGCCCATGGCACTGGATGTGGGGAACAGGGGAGTGGGGGTTAACACAAGTATTGGGCCTGGCTTATAACCCAATCCAGATTTTGCAAATCCCTGGTCATGGGGTGGAGATAACACTCATTACATGGGGCCTTTCACTTGTTTCCCCAGCATAAGCTACATAGTACATGAACCTTTCACAAGCTAATAGTTTGGTGTAGTGATTAAGTGCGTGGACTCTAATCTGGGAGAACCTGGTTTGATTCCCCACTCCTCCATTTGCAGCCAGCTTGATGACCTTGGGCAAGCCACAGTTCGGTCAGAGCTGTTCTGGAAAGAGCTCTCTCAACCCCACCTACTTCACAGGGTGTCTGTTGTGGGGAGGGGAAGGGAAAGGAGTTTGTAAGTCGCTCTGAGACTCCAAGTGAAGGGTGGGGTATAAATCCAATCTCTACTTCTTCTCTTCTCTAATTAATAGTTAGTAGTCCACTCCATTAATAATAAGTACCCCAGTTTAATTAATAAGTACCTCGGTCCATAGTCCTGGGTGCATTCAGATACAGAGTTCCTGCACCCACAAGCAATGGCAGACATACACCTTAAAGGAGCTAATCAACTGGCACACGAGCCACCTCTGATATGAACAGGAGAGCCTTTATGGACTGGAACATTATCTGACCCTAATGAGCCTGCGTCTGCTTAGACTGTGACAAATACAATGATCAGCAACCGCTGGTTTAGGAGGACTATTTGTCATTTATTGATTTCGGCAGGGTTACCAAATTTTGAAAAGGAAAAAAGAGAACGTATTTCCCGACTGACTACTTCAAACAGGTGATCTCTATGACAAATCTCATGTTAAACACCCCTACTACTGAAGCTGTGATCATGGCTACCAGCTAGGAATATTCCTAAGATTCCAACCCAAAAAGGGAACACTTTAATCAGTTTTTTCAAAGAGAACCCTAAAGAGGACAGACATCAAAAGAAGAGGGCATGTCCTCTAAAAGGAAGATATCTGGTAACCCTAGTTTAGGCTGTTCTTTGAAGTACTGATCTTTGAAATTTATTTCCCATGTTATATATTCAAGGCTTCGTAACGCCCATTATACCAAAACTTCATTAATTACCTAAGCTTTATTGATGTTTTCATAATACCCAAATATACTTAAATGTAATATACATATTTTATGTTTTGTGTACCACTTCAAGCATTTTTTTTGCCTCAGAGACTTACAGCTTAGAAATATTACAAACAAATAATACAGAAATAATTAAAGGTCAGGTGATTAGCTTTAAACTAATCCCATGGCATAATTAAAATTGGATAGGGTCTTTTGGGTTTTTTACCCCAGTTAGAACTTGTCGAGGTTTTAAGTAAAGGCTGAAGGACTCTGAAATGTGCCTATGAGACTTTTGTTATGGGATGATTGGGGGTACTGTTTCTAGACAGTTAAACTTAAGCTTAATGGGGAAAGTATTATAAATGTTTGACTCAGTTTATGAAGGGATTAATGATGAGAAGACTTGATGTCTACTAAGCTAATTGGAGGATCTCTTCTCTTGGGGCTTTTAGTAGTGGGTTCTTTCCTTTATCCTGTTTATGTAGTTTCCCTTCCCTTTTCTTCTGTTGCAGTTTTTTGTAGTGATAAAAAATAATAAAAAATCCCCTCCGGGGGCTCAAAAAAAAAAAAGAACTTGTTGAGGTTTTGTGGCACATCCTGTTGAACTCTTAGCTATCTGCTTCATGGGGCCACGAGACCCCACTTTCAGGATCAGACCTAATTAACACAGTACTTAACAACATCAGCCCAGAAACACAGCACTTTGGGATTTTCCATTAGAAATCAGTGCCTGAAAATTATTAAAATGTTTCATGCACAACTAGAAAATCTGTTTCCAACATTCTGAACATGAACCTATTTTCCCCTCATTTGCTTAGTCCCTCTAACCTTTTTTAAGGTGAGCTGTCCTGAGCAAGACAATGTCTTCACTGACATCTAAATCCACAAGATGGAGCTCTTCAACCACTAACTCTCGGCTCTGGGACATTGTCTCCAAAGGGAGAGCTTTCATGGTCCTACTGAAATCACTAGGTCAAGGTACTTACGTAACTGTTGCTATATTGTGCTCTAGATTTTACCCCCCAATACTGGGACAGAAAATATCCTGTAAATCTGGCAAAGGACTCAGCCACCATATTATTAATTTTCCGGCGGCGGCAGCTCAAGTACTATAAGTAAGCATGAAGGGAGCCTGAAAATCTGTAGGATGCAATTGCTTCTTCCTATCATCCCCAATACAAAATCAAGCTTGGGTCTCTATTGGGTTATACCACTATTGCCTAGGAATTTGCTCACTCTAAAGAATATTCTGAGATCTGGATTAATGTTGGCCATATTTGTAACTTTTTGCAACTTAAGGTAATGAAGATTCTGAACTAGAATCTTCACTCTCCAACGCGCATGCCAAAGAGTGGCACACGCTCCCAACCACATCTGGCCAAGCACAAGATTTGTCTTGCCCCCCTCCCCCAGCATTTTGTCGGCCAGCACCCCAACACCTTCACAGGTGAACAGGGGGTGGGCACTGAGGCAAAAAAGGTTGCCTACCCCTGTTCTAAACTCTGTGGCAGGTCCTGTGGATCTTGATTAAAAACTGAACGCCCTGTTAGTAACGATATATATAGGGAGAGGAGCATTATAGCAGTATCAGTTCAAGGCGTGTTGGTCAATCAGATCGAACATTAACAGAGTAAGTGTGGTGTCGTGATCAGAGTGTTGGACTAAGACTTGGTAGATCAAAGTTCCAATCCCCCTTCTTTCACAGAAGCGTAGCTGGGTGACCTCGGGCTAGTCATACACTCTTGAAAGGTAAAGGTTCCCTTGCTCGAAAGCCAGTCGAATCCGACTCTAGGGTTGCGGTGCTCATCTCCGTTTCAAAGCCGAAGAGCCAGCGCTGTCCGAAGACGTTTTCCATGGTCATGTGGCTGGCATGACTAAACACCAAGGCGCACGGAATGCTGTTACCTTCCCACTGAAGTGGTACCTATTTATCTACTTGCAATTTCTTGCTTTCGAACTGCTAGGTTGGCAGGAGCTGGAACCAGAGACGGGAGCTCACTCCGTCATGCGGCACCTGGGTCTTGAACTGCTGAACTACCGACCTTCCACAGCCTGCAGTTCAGCGTCTTAACCACTTGAGCCACCGCAGCTCCCATACACTCTTAGCCTATCCTAAAATGGAGAAGAGGACAATGCAAGCCCCTTTGAGTCCTTGCTGAGAAGGAAGGTGAAATGAAGTAAACAGATAGACTCATTGAATCATAGAGTTGGAAGGGGTCATACATGACATTCACTGGCTCTCAATCTAGTCCGACCCCCTGTCCAATGCAGGGCCACCCTAAAGCATCTCTGGCAAATATTAATCCAGCCTCTTCTTGAAAGCTGTCAGTGAAGGGGAGCTCCCCACCTCCCTAGGCAGCTGATTCCACCTCTGAACCACTCTGTGAAAAATTTTTTCCTAATATCCAGCCGATACCTTTCTGCATGTCATTTAAACCCGTTGCTTCGGGTCCTCTCCTCTGCTGCCAACTGGAACAGCTCCTTGCCCTCCTCCAAATATTTGTCTCCTTTCAGATATTTAAAGAGAACAATCCTGTCCCCCCACAATCTCCTCTTCTGCAAACTAAACATTCCCAAGGCCCTTAGCCTTTCCTTATAGGGCTCCGACTCCAGACCCCTGATCATCCTCGTCGCTCTCTTCTGCACCCTCTCAATTCTGTCCACATCCTTTTTGAAGGGAGGCCTCCAGAACTGCACACAGAACTCAAGGTGCGGCCCGACCAAATTATAAACAAATGAGAACACACGAGTACTCGCTTTCTCAAGAATATGTTAATACAGATTTGTCCTTCACAGGAGTGTCCATTTAGAGGCTCAGAACCGCTGAGACCTAAAGGGAACAGGACTATCCACAGAATCTCTGCCCACTCCACAATGCTTATGCTACTGATAAAGCAACTGACTAACCCAACATACAGATAGACACAATACATAAAGAAAAAGAGTAGGTTTTTTATACTCTGCTTTTCTCTACCCGAAGGAGTCTCAAAACAGCTTACAGCCGCTTTCCCTTCCTCTCCCCACAGCAGACACCCTGTGAGGTAGGAGGAGCTGAGAGAGCTGTGACTGACCAAAGGTCACCCAGCTGACCATGTGAAGGAGTGGGGAATCAAACCCGGGGGCTCCAGACTTGAGTCCGCCACTCTTACACTTCTCCACATGCAGCCAGCTGGGTGACCCTGGGTCAGTCACAAGTTCTCTCAGAGCTGTTCTCTCGAGAGCAGTTCTCAAAAGAGCGCTCTCGGCCCCACCTACCTCACAGGGTGTCTGTTGTGGGATGAGGAGGAGAAAAAGATTGTAAGCCAATTTGAGACTCCGAACGGCAGGGTATAAATCCAGCTCTTCTTCCTCTTTTTCTTCTTTAACCACTGCACCGAACTGGTTCTCAATCAGCAACTGGAGCTCCTGGACAAATTAAGTTGGCTTCTGAAGCTAGTATCGCCATTTAATTTTAAATTTTATTTACATTCCACTTTATATCTCGCTCGAACCCCTTATCCAGGGGTCTCTGAGCGGCTTACAAGTTGGTGCTAATCACCATTTCAGTATCCTAACTAGGGCCACAGGTTCTATGCGGGGTGGGACAACCTACCAGGCACCCCTATGGCGGTGGTTGGTGCTGTTCTTCGGGTTTTCGTCGGCGGTCTCTGGCGAGGTGCTCTTCATGGCACTCGGTGGCCCCATCTCTCTTGCAGCGCGCGGCTCTGCCTTCTTCCGGCCTCAGCAATGTCCCTTCCGGCTCCGCTGGGCCAGCGCTCAGCGTTCTCGCGCGCTCCTTCTTTGACGGCAGCCACTCCGATGTCCTCGCCTCTTTCGGCCGCCAGGGATCGCTCCTCCAGCCGCGCCCGCTCGCCATCGCTGCCGCATCGCCACACCACGCCACACCGTCCGCACCGGAATCAATGCCTCGCCGCCGCCGCCGTCACAACCATCACGCCAGGCAGGGTGCCCCCCACCCTACTAAGGATGGGTACCCATTTATCTACTTGCAATTACGTTGCTTTCGAACCGCTGGGTAGGCGGGAGCTGGGACAGGGTCGAGAGCTCACCTCGACCGCGGTGGTACTAGAACAGCCATAGTGACTGCTCGAGATGTTGTTACTTTAAGCAGGCATTAGCTGCCTGCGCCACCACTCCCTTCATTTAAGCTCAAGTTTATTCACTTCATATTTCATTTCCCTCTTTTATTTCATGTATAGTCCACTTTTCTTGTTGAAATAACAGACACTCAGCAATTAGGTTTTAAGACTGTAGTATTACTATTACTTAATGAAGTAAATAACTTGAAACTTATCAACTGGTATCATATGCCTGCTGGACCAGTGGTCATCAGTCTCCAAACTCTTGTCATAACAGCATAACTTTGAC
>NW_015162012.1:74481-82251 GCF_001447785.1 Gekko japonicus | reverse complement strand
GGGGAGGTCTGTGTCCGGAGGGCGGCCCGGGGGGGGGGGGGCTCTGCAACTTACCTGGCTGCTTCTTGCTCCTCGTGGCCCAACTGAGGGCTGCTGGGAGCAGGGGGCGGGGCTTGTTGCATGTGCCCACCCCCTGGGCTCCTTACTGCCGGAGCTCCACTCCTGTGCGCTCCCGCAGGAAATGACCCCTGCCTTTACTGGCTCCTGCCGCAATAAATTAGATTGATTGCTTGATTGAAGACCAACAAAGTTTAATTCTGGGTGTAAGCTTTTGTGTGTATGCCCACTTCTTCAGCTATCTGAAGAAGTGTGCATGCACCCAAACGCTTATAGTCAGAATTAAACCTTTGTTGGTCTTAAAGGTGCTACTTGACTCAGACTTGGTTCTTTTTGACATTGTCCCCTTAGACTCTGGGTGCTGAAATATCATAACAGCTTTGAGCTGTGACCTCTCTTAGGGAAGCATTAAGAAATGTACCCACCCCATTTTTCCAAAATAAACTCAAAGCAATGCACGAAACCCAGAAAATCTGTACTTCCAATAGTTCTAAAATAGAGACACCCAGAAAAAAACAGCAGAACTCCTAAATCAGAAATATGAGCAACTGCGAGGGGATCTCTCCCCACCTCCACAAAACAAAACCTAACCTTTAAAACAGGAAGGTCTCCCCCTTTCTTCAGTATGCCTACACAGAGGGTGCCAGACAAAACGCCCACAATAGGGAATTCCAGAGCTCTGAGGCAGCCGCTGAGAAGATCCAGCTTCTTTTAGAAACCAGTGTGGCCACTAAATACATTGGTACTTGAAGCTTTATGGGCAGGTAATATAGGGCTTTCTGGGTCACCTTGAACTGGATCTAAACACATTCTGGTAACCCCTGCAACTCTTTCAATACGGCTTTGATGCTAATTTGTTGATTCACGCCAGCCTAGCAACAGCATTCTGCAGTTTGTTGCTGTTTCCAGAACATCGTCACATCCAGTCCAACTTAAAGTGCACCGCAGTGCTTGCACCCAAGAGGGCACTGGGCATGAAGGACAGTGGAGAGCCCTGTAGCTGTGACATACCTTCGTTTTTGCCAGACATGCAAAGTGAACTAGCCACGGCCTGACAGTGCTGCAGTGCAGGATGTTTCCAGGTGGATGCTTTTGTTTCACCTGTACTTCCGGACTGCAGTGCTCTTTTCACGAGCACCCAGACGACCGGTTTCATCTTCAATTGGCCTCTCCCCTCGCCCATTTTTCTCCCTCCCCTTTTAGACCAGACAGATTATACACCACTCCCTCCTGAGTTTTATGCCCTCTTCTATTACATTGTTAGTTACAATATACTGTATTTTATCATTATATTATTAGGTTATTTTATTATATTTATGTTTTAGAATGTTTTATGATGATGGACATGGGGAGAGCAGGATACAAATCCAATAAAATAAAAAATATTAAAATTACCATATTTTCTCTTGCTTTGCTCCAATCTTTCCCAAACCTTATTCGGCACAAACTTTTTTGAAAGATCACACTTTGGAACTTGTGAGAGCCAGTTTGGTATAGTGATAAAGGGAGCAGACTGTAATCTGGGAGAACCGGGTTTGATTCCCCACTCCTCCACATACAGCTGCTAGTGTGACCTTGGGTCAGTCATAAGTTCTCTGAGAGCTGTTCTCTCAAGGGCAGTTCTCCAGAGAGCTCTCTCAGCCTCATCTACCTCACAGGATGTCTGTTATGGGCAGGGGAAGGGATTGTAAACTGCCCTGAGACTCCTTTGTGTAATGAAGGGTGGGGTATAAATCCAATCTCCTCCTCCACCATGGGAAGGTATGTGTTTTTTGCAGATCTTGTCCACATGAGCACCACTTTCCTTACCTCAGTCCCCACTACTGCTAATCCCCCATGCACACCAAAGAGCTTTAAAAACTAGTAACTGACAGATCACTACAGTGCAATGCATTGCACTGATGTACTAGTTCCCAGTTTTATTTTTTTACAATGCCTCTACCCTTTTCTCTGTGGAGTTATAAGGAGAAAGGTTCAGACGGCACATTTTCCCTTAGAACTACCCAGCAAAAGGAGACAGAGACTGTCTTGTTTAAAAAGCTGGGAAATAATACATAGTTAAAATATACTGTTATAACATTATTGTGTTATAGCAAACTGTCAATTACCTTTTTTAAAAAATTAAGCCCCAAAAAGCCACCTGGCAGGAGAATGGCACCGTGGGATGAGGCAAGGGAAGTACAGGGAAATCTTCTAGGAGAATGCTTCATTGCCACTGCAAATGCAGCTGCATTCACAGCAGCAACAAGATCTACAGGGGGAATCACCTGTGTGGAAGCTGGCCGCTGCTTTTAACTGTTTAGACATTCAACACTGTTACTGCTGGGAACAACTGAATTATAAGATTTACCACCAAGTACCCCAACTAGATTGCAGAATTTATGCCAGTTACAAGCCTTCAAAGGGGCATCCAATGGACTAAAAGAAGAACATAAATGCAGCGACATTCACTCATACTTTTGTTGTTAAAAGGAGGTTTGGGACACAATCTGCATGTGCACAATTTTAATCACCTGGAGTTTTTAAACTAAATAACATGTAGACATTCTTACACAATTCAATGTAGCAGCACAGCCAGGGGCAGTGTTTGCAGGCTGAAGAAGATGCTGACAAAAGGACAATTCTTTTCAGCAAGAGGGAACGTTCACTGGCTACATGCACGACTTACAGCTCTTTCCAACAGACCACTTTTGGTGGCCTGCATCAAAGGGACTCCAAAAACACTGTGGTTAAAAGTTGCCTCTCCAACTGACATCATGTTTCCTAGAAATGGCCTCTATTCAAGAAAGGGGCAGAAATACATATGCTGTGCAGGAATACCTTTGTTGGTATGCCGCAGCAAAAGCAGTCGCACTTTGAAGACTGACAAGTGATCCTACTTTGGTTTGCGTCTGGAAAAGTGAGCGCCGACTGACAAAAGATCAGGGTTGAATCAGCTTGGCTGGTCTTTAAAGTGGTATCAGATCCCCAGTTCTGTTTCCCTGCTGCAGAGCCAAGTGGGATTATCCGCTGCAGGAAAATGGTTTGTGCAAGCTTCTGCTGGGATAAAATGTGCCTAGTCTTTAATGCAGCACCAATGGAATCCCATGTATGAAAGCCAAGTGAAAAACAGAAACGCTATATTTTAGGGTGGGATCTGATTCAGCGGCGTAGCCATTTCGGTGTGAAGCCACTGATCGACGTTTGAGTCCAGCGGCACTTTGAATACCAACAAAGTTTAATTCTGGACAGTGTTCCCTCTAAGCTGAGTTAGTGTGAGCTAGCTCACAGTTTTTTTAGCCTCTGGCTCACACATTTTTGTCTTAGCTCAGGAAGGAGGGCTCCAGAGCAAACTAATTCATACAGCAGCCAAATCGCTCACTCACAGCTTTAATGCCTGTAGCTCACAGAGTAGAATTTTTGCTCACAAGACTCCAAAGCTTAGAGGGAACATTGATTCTGGATATAAACTTCCGTGCGCATGTGAAGAAGCGTGCATGCACAGGAAAGCTTTGACCCAGAATTAAACTTCTGCTGGTCTTCAAGGTGCAGATGGACTCAAAACTTTTGCTCAAAACGTGTTCTGATCATCCTAAACGGGGAAGCAGAGTTTCCTACCTGGGCTTCACCCCGGGGAATGCATAGTGGCGATTAAGGGGCTGCCAACCTCCAGGTGGGGCCTGGAGAGGAGGAGGGCTCTCCTTTCTGCAAAACTCCGCACTCCCTTGGAAAGTGGGCCTACGGTCCAGCTACGAAGCTCCGGAGTAGTGGAGGGTCAGCAGCTTGCAAGGAAAGGGAAAGTGGAAGGGCACCCCCACCACCATGGGCTCTGCCACTCTTACCACACTTCTCCACATGCAGCCAGCTGGGTGACCTTGGGTCAGTCACAAGTTCTCACAAGCGACGCATTTTGCAGACGATCCCACCCCCCCCATGAGCAAGGGGAGGGGAGGCCGAGAGAGGCCCCGCCCCCTCCACGCGCTCCAGAGACGAGGCGCCTCTCCTTCTTACCTGAGGGGAGCCCCAGGGCCAGCATCAGCGCCAGGCCGAGGAGGCGGCCCTGGGAGCCTGCGAGGGCGGAGGAGGGCCCGGGTCTCCTCCGCCGTCCCCGGCGCCGCATCCCCGCCCGCTCTCCGGTGCTCTGAGGGCCTCGCGCCTGCCTGCCTTCCCCCGCTCCGCCGCCGCGCGCCGCGCCTCCGGGAACGCGACGGCGGCGAAAAAGGCGACCCACGTGCGCCGCCGCGCCTGCCCCCTCCTCTCCCGCGAATGCGGCTCTCTCCCCGCCTACCCCGCGTTGCCCCGGCAACAAAACAGCGTGGCCTCGTGCGGCTCTGAGGCCGAGTCGAACGCCGGCGGGGCTGTTTCCCCGGCGAGGATCTGCGCGCGCCGCCGCCGCCCTTCCCGGGACGTAGAAGACAGGCGTGTTGGAGGCCCCACGCGCGCAAGGATTCCCCCGCGAAAGCAGACCTCTTGGAAACTGGCGCAGTGGGGGACGGGGTGCGGCGACGGTGGCGCGCGCTCTCTCTGGAGGAGAGCGAGAGAGCCCCCCCCCAACCAGTGTTCCCTCTAAGCTGAGCTAGTGTGAGTCAGCTCACAGTTTTTTAGCCTCCGCCTCACACACTTTTGTCTTAGCTCGGGAAGGACGGCTCCAGAGCAAATTAATTTATGCAGCAGCCAAATCGCTCGCTCACAACTTTAATGCCAGAAGCTCACCAAGTAGATGTTTTGCTCACAAGACTCCACAGCTTAGAGGGAACATTGCCCCCAACCCCTTCCTGCAGTGCACTCTTCCTTTTAATTCTTGTTCCACCGCCGTGTCCTCCAAGCAATTCTGCGCTACAATCCAGTCCAGCCTTCTTTTTTATTCTGCATTACAGTTTGGTGTAGTGGCTAAGTGCGCAGACTCTAATCTGGGAGAACCGGGTTAGATTCCCCACTCCTCCACTTGCACCTGGCTGGATGACCTTGGGCAAGCCATAGTTCTGTCACAGCTGTTCTTGAAAAAGAGCAGTTTCCGTCAGAGCTCTCTCAGCCCCACCTACCTCACAGGGTGTCTGTTGTGGGGAGGGGAAGGGAAAGGAGTTTGTAAACTGCTCGGAGACTCCTTCGGGTAAATCCCATCTCCTCCTCCTTCTTCATGGCCTCCCTTCAGTGTTCAGCTTAGACAGCGGGGAAGCCTAAAAATGACAACCAAAGCCACCAGCAAAACAAGTACCAGCAAGTGGAGGCTGAAGTCTGGAGTTTCCAAATCTGAAACCGAAGGAGAACGCAGCCCTGGGGGGGAAATCTCTGGAAGAAATAATGTTTTAAATTAAATTCTTTATTTAATGTCATTTTTATGTTGTATTAACATTCAGAAAACTGATGAGAGCTTCTCAAGCTTAACAGTTAGCTATACAGTCAAAGCA
This sequence comes from Gekko japonicus, assembly GCF_001447785.1. Classification (NCBI taxonomy): domain Eukaryota; kingdom Metazoa; phylum Chordata; class Lepidosauria; order Squamata; family Gekkonidae; genus Gekko; species Gekko japonicus. Next base: position 76,807 of record NW_015162012.1, on the reverse strand, counting down.
AGCCGCTACATTCAAGAATCATTAACTGAGCTCCACCCGTCAGTTCTAATAATTAGACAAGCTTAAAAGAGTAGCAGGTCACGACAATACAAATTCTTTGGTACTACCTTTTTCCCCCTCCTAAGGAGCTGCGGTAGCTCAAGTGGTTAAGACGCTGAACTGCAGGCAGTGGAAGGTCAGTAGTGCAGCGGTTCGAGACCCAAGTTGCCACATGACGGAGTGAGCTGGTTCCAGCTCCTGCCAACCTAGCAGTTGGAAAGCAAGAAATTGCAAGTAGATAAATAGGTACTGCTTTGGTGGGAAGGTAACAGCATTCTTTGCGCCTTGGTGTTTAGTCATGCCGGCCACATGACCACGGAAACGTCTTCGGACAGCACTGGCTCTTCGGCTTTGAAATGGAGATGAGCACCGCAACCCTAGAGTCGGACTCGACTGGCTTTCAAGCAAAGTCCCCCCCCCCCCCAGCCAAGTATTCTACTAGGAACCAGATGGCTTGAAATGGTTCAGGGGTAGCTTTCCAAGTTGGGTGTTCCAAGTGGGGTTGCCAGCCTCCAGGTGGCATCTGGAGATCACCCAGAGGACCAAGGACAGCTCTTATGAGAACTACGGCTTGCCCAAGGTCATCCATCCAGGTGCAAGTGGAGGAGTGGGGAATCAAACCCGGTTCTCCCAGATTAGAGTCCACACACTTAACCACGACACCAAACTGGCACACATGAACATATGAAACTGCCTTATACTGAACCAGACCCTTTGTCAACCTCCCTGACTCGTTTGCCATGTATTTGGGGAAATTCCAGGGAAGAGGGGAAGGTGAATGTGTGAGAGTGAGAACGGCTTTATTGTAGGGCAAGACATCTCATGTAGCTTCCTGAGGATACCTTCCTTTCACAGGGATGCCGTCCAGATGGCCTTGGTCTGTCTCTGTCTCCCTGCTTGCCACCTTAACTGAGATAACAAATGGATTATTTACAGGGGAGGTTAGAGGCATGCTAGGTCAGCGGGAATGAATGATTGGAGGGGACCACATTTGAACCAGGTATAAATGAGGGTCTTCATGCCAGAATATCAGTTCTGACTCAACAACGTTCTTACCTGGGAACATCTTTATTCTTCAATAAACAAATCACTTTCAGTGAGTGTTGTTGAGAGTAACTTTACGAACATAAGAGACACCAATCGCTTTCACACACTCCCAAACACAGTCCTCCCACACAATATCCTCAGCTGAATCCCCTCAGCTGAAAGCAAGTAAAACAACACTCACCCCTCTAGCAGCTCTGTCTCCTGCTCCGAGCTCAGCTTTGTCCAAGAGGCTGACACCCTTGCTCCATCAAAGTCAGTATTGTCTACTCAGACTGGGAGCTGCTCTCCAAGGTCTCAGGCCAGAGGTCTGTTTTAAGATTTGCGAAGACAAAACTAAATAACAAGCTCATGAGAGTCTCAGACTAGGATCTAGAAGGCCCAGCTGAGAGTCCCCAGTCTGTCACGGGGGTGGGGCTTGCTGGATGGCCTCGGGCCAGCACCACGCTCTCTCCCCCTAGCTCACCTCACAGTGCTGTTAGGAAGATAAAATAGAGAAAAGGAGAACAGTGTAAGCTACCTCGTGGTCCCACTGGGGGAGAGAGGTGGGGTATAAATGGAGCGAACAGATCATTCTTTCAAAAGTGACGTTTCTTGAAGCAGTTTTCAAAATTGGTATTGGGTTTTTACTGAAGGAAAACATAGGAGACTGCCTGAGACCATCTGCCACTGTCTCACCTGCCGTCACCGTCAGCAACAATCCAAGGTCCCAGGCAAAGAAAGGTCAGCAGTTAACTTCCTGAGGTCCTTTTGGCTGGAGATGCCAGGAATCGAATCTGCAGCCTTCTCCACGCAGGACGCGTTTTGCTTTTGACTCATAGCCCCTCCTCCCTGCTGATGCCTGCAGCCACAGATCAAGTTGCAGTTCTTCACTGTGAGGCAGATTTTTCCTTAGTTCCCTTCAGGTACTGAGCTGGCCCCCAGTAGCGTGATAATATTGAGGCTTTGTCAGGGCTATTTTTGGGCAGGAACGCACAGGAACGGAGTTCCAGCTGGCTCCTGAGTTGGCCACGCCCAGCAGGAACTCATTAGCATAATAGGCCACACCCAAAAGCAGGAACTCATCAGAATTGGCTACATTAGGGGTGTGTGGCCTAACATGCAAAGACGTTCCTGCTACAAAAAAGCCCAGGGTTTTGACAACAAACAAGGTAAACAGAATAAGAAGCAAAAGGTGGGTGTAGTTGGATGACCACACTTCTTGTAACATGTGGGGTGTGGCCTAATATGCTAATGGGTTCCG